>NW_020226838.1:0-6454 GCF_003070985.1 Temnothorax curvispinosus | reverse complement strand
CTTTCCAAAAGATATATGTCTTTTTAGACCAATGTTTTGGAAAAGTCTATAACACAGTTTTAACTGATGTTTTATCGCTAAGGTTAATGGTAAATTTCGTCTTGAAGAAGAAATATGAGCAGCAATCTTCGATTGTCTGTGTTTTGCTTCGTATCGCATGCACCAAATATTTATTAACGGACCTACTGACTTCATAACGCTCGCATAATGAAGGAGGAAATGATGTTTTGGTTTCAATGTATCTTTAAATAAGTTTAAATAAAGTTCATGATGCTCAGTAACTAGCGCATCTAAATATTCTATGCATTGTGAAGTAAAAAACGGTGTAAGTAATATAGTTACAATCTTGTGTAAGCAAATGTATAAATCCCAAAAATTATTGTTTTCAGGGACTTTATGTCCAATAATAAGACCGAAATGAATAACAAATGTTATTGTTTCTGAAGCAGAAAGACCTAGACTAAACCTCTTCAATTTTTCTATTTTTAAGAATGGTGGACGATTTCCTTCTTCAGGACCAAAATCATACGTACCTATTAGACTATTAAGATCGTCTAATGTAAACAGTTTTGATTGTATAAAATGTAATATTAATTTACTCATATCATATTGACAGACGCTTTCAAATACATGCATTATATCACAACTCATATTTTGTATAACGTGAAAAGAATCTAATTGATTCCAAATGCATATTTCAATTAAACCAGTTACAGAGACGTCATTTTTTTCCCAGTCATTAGCATATTCATTAACTGTACGTAATAATCGTTTATCTTTAGCTGTTTGATATCTAATTTGATCAAGAGAGGCTTTACAAAATCTACAAGGATGGTTCGCAACAAAACTTTTTACAAATCCATAAATTTCATGCACACCTAAATTATCTCCGATTACAAGAACACATTTTATATAAATATGTATACACCTTCTTTAGTGACTAATCCTGACCTCTCTAACATTTGTAATTCATGAATTAAAGGTCGAAATGTAGCTTCATTCCCGTAAAATTCTCTATCTTTACTCAGAAACAATAACGTTAAAAAAATATTATCAAGTTTTGAGCGTGCTTCTGGAGGCATGCATGGTAATGAAAAATATACAGCTCCCACTTTATGAACACCTGCATGACCACCTAACGGATTATTTGTCTCAAACTCATCATAGTAAATTATTAATGGTAAAACGAGTTTGTCATGAAAATTGTTGGTTAAATGTTTCCACAACTCTGATTGAATTATATTACTTACACAATGTGAATCATTCTTCACTTGTTCCATGTAATCGACTATATCTTTTAAAACATTAGGTATTTCAAATAATGCCTTTAGGACATTTATTACAGAAATAAATTGGCTTGTGACATTATTTGGAATCAGGGTGAAAATATTGTTAATCCTTCTATTTTCCATAGTTTGTCCAATTGTATAAGTAACAGGTTCTATATAATAGCCTTTTTGTAAAAAATATTTAATTCTCTTATATTCTGTGTCTAGGTCGCAAAAAGGCTTTTTACATCCATTAAAAAAAAAAACGCTAATTCTTGTTTCATGACTTCTGGAGCCTCTAAAGTATTCAAACTTTGATTCATTTTACTTTCTACCATGCTAACAATATTTTCCACTAAATTTGAAGTGATCTCTACAACTGTCTGTACATGTTTGCGCGTCATAGAATTATCATTATATAAATGTGATAACGAAGAAGCAGCAGCTTCCTGTATTCCTTTAAACTGAACATTATAAGAATCGAAGGTACTTGTATTTGCTAATGTTTCATCTTCATTGACGCACGCGCTATCGTCTCTATTTTTTAAATCCATATTTGGTCACGTTCTACGAAAATAATAAATGGTTACAGAGTCAAATTTCACGCAGTTGCTCTATTCCTTTGATGTTCAATATTATTGTATGTTCAAGATCAGTGGGACTCTGGAATAACAAGAAATAAACATTACTTTCAGCTCAACTGCAGCAATTGTATTTGCACATGTATAAAATTATTTTACGTATAATATAGAGAAATATAAAAATAATACTTACATTTTTACTGATAAAATGAAAGAATTTAATGATTTAGTTAATAACGCTGCGTAATAATTTTTGGAGTCTAATACTTTTTTCTTCTCGTGAAAACTGTAGCTATTTATAATATACAGAGCACACGCTTCCGAATTGTGTAGTATAATCACATTTGATCTGTAAAAATTGTTACAAATGATTATTTACATAGCTTTTACAAACTTTTTGAAATAACAATAGTACTGCTAAAATATTCATTAATGGTCTGCGGATGTTTTAAAATTGGCCACTTCGTAAAAAGTAGATGAACATTCCCATCTCATGTAGTCTTGTATTTTTCATGTTTACAGGACCAACCGATATGGATGTTATATTAATTATGTCAAGTGGTAATAAATTATATTTATTAGAATAAATTTTCTATTAATAAATTTATGTGTAGTACAATAAGAGGAACAATAAACCATTACATTTATATCAAATTACTGTTATTATAATAATATCTCTGTTTTACATATAGATTTTTGAAACGTTACTAAGCTTTAAATTTAATTTTTTGCCTATTTTATGGGAATTTCTACGTTTTCCTTTTTCTCTATATGTATATTAGAAATATTTTATTATTTTGTTATAATGCAAAAGGTACAAAATGTATTCTAAATAATATGCTGAACACATAAATACGTGCTAGATGACGAATAGCATTGGCAAGCTGAAATTGATCAATTTTGCACACTTCAATACATATTTTACAAATTTTATTTCATTAACTTTTTTGTGCACTATTGCTATTAATTCTTGTATTAATTTAGTACAAGAATATTTATTCAACTAAATATTCCTTTAATAAATAAATTTAAAGTGCAGTACACAATAAGATAAACAATATATTCTACTTTATTTATATAGAATTAATTTACTTTGTTATAGAAAATTGTCTCCATCTCAACTATAGAGTTTTGCAACTTTTCCAAGTTTTTTTAAAACTTTAGTTTTTTGCCTATTTTAGGTATAAAAACCTCTAAGTTTTTTTAGCCAGATTTTAACCTTATTAGAAGTGGTTCGAAATCAATTTCTTCGTATTCCTACTCATTAAAATTCTCTTTTACAATGATAGCTTTACAAGTAATTTACAATAAATATGAAGTGATTAATTAATTAATTAAAGTAATAGGCAATGGTCATAAACTGTCGATAACAAAATAGATTTTATCACATTTTTTTATTTTGTTTAGTTTAATATATCTTTAGTCTATACGGTTGAAGACACGTAAATTTTTTTTTTACTAGCCTATTTTCAATTTAACATATGCGGTTTGTCCGTATTCTCGCATTGTTTTTTAGATAAATGTGCCACAAAATGCGTTCTACAGTTCAGCATGGCATTCAGTTTACGTTACATATATTACATTTTCGGAAATAAATAAATATACTCAATATATTGATGCAATTGAAATGAGAATACTGGCCATTGTGTTTATAAAATATAGATAAAGATAAATAAAATTCTTTACTTACTTGCAAACATCAGTTTTATGTCGAGATCAGTAAAACTGTTTTAATAAATTTTCGACTGCTGCATCCATTAATGTGTGAAGATTACGTGAGGAGAGAAAGAACACACAAAAATCTCAACGGTCACTTTAGATGTTAGGTATTTCTTATGTATCAATAAGTATATACTATTATTAGTTTACAATCACTTTCTATGTTTGCTCTTGCTATATAGACTCTGCAGTGTCTAGAAAAGTACTGACGAGGACGAACAGGCGGAAACCGGCAAACGTATCCGCGTCCAATATGGCTCCTTCTCCTTCACACAGGTGACACAGGATGCGGAAACGTTTGCCGCGCGGCAAGAAACCACGCGGTAGCCAATCACGTGCCGCTTTTTCGTAAGGACCAGGGGCCCTATTCTCTAACGAGAAACGTATACGCAAACTCTGCTCTAACAGAAAGGCTGCAAATTGATTGGCTATTGCACAGTTTTTAGCCAATAAGCTTGCAGCCTTTCTGTTAAAGCAGAGTTTGCGTATACGTTTCTCGTTAGAGAATAGGGCCCCAGAAGTTTATTGGCTATCACGTAGCTTCTTCGGGTGCGTTCCACTTATCGCTCACAACGCTCGCGAGCATCATTTCGTTCTTGTTTAACATTTGACAAACAACAAGGATGAAATGATTCCACGAGCGTTGCGAGCGATAAGGGGAACGCAGTGAACGCACCCTTAGTTCTTCGCACGGCAAGCGTTAGGCGGACTGTCGGTTATTGCCTGTCGATCTACCTGTTCGTCCTTGTCAGTATTTATCTGTTTATTCTAGACACTGCATAATAAGAAAGCAAGGGCAAAGAAAGACCTAACATCTAAAGTGACCGTTTAGGTTTTTGTGCGTTCTTTCTCTCCTCACAAAACCTCACATAACCTCATTATGGATATAGCAGTGAAAGATTTATTAAAACAGTGGGGGTTTCCTGATCTCATACAACTGTTTGAGGGTAAGTAAAGACTTTTATTTCATCTATATTTATTTATCTTTATCTATACACAATGGCTAGTATTCTCATCTCAATTGTATCAATAAATTAATATAAAGTATTTATTTATTTCTGAAAATGAAATATATGTAACGTGAACTAAATGCTGAACGCATTTTTTTGGCACATATTTATGTAAAAAGCGATGCGGACAAACCGCAGTATATTAAATTAAAAATAGGCTAGTAAAAAAAAAGTTTATGTGTCTTCAACTGTATAGACCAAAGACACATATAAGCTAAACAAAATCAAAAAATGTAATAAAATCTATCTTTCTGTCAAGAGTTTATGACCATTGTCTATTATTTTAATTAATTAATTAATAACTTTATAATTATTGTAAATCGTTTGTAAAGCATTCATTGTAAAAGAAAATTTTAATGTGTAGATGAAGAAATTGATTTCGAATCACTTCTACAATTAAAAGCTGGCTCAAAAAACTTAGAGGTTCTTATACCTAAAATAGGCAAAAGACTAAAGTTTGAAAAAAACTTGGAAAAGTTGCAAAACTCTATAGTTCAGACGGAGACAATTTTCGATAACAAGGTAAATTAATTCTATAATATAAATGAATAAGTAGAATATATTGTTTATCTTATTGTACTGCACTTTGGATTTATTTATTAAAGGAATATTTATTTCAATAAATATTCTTGTACTAAATTAATACGAATTAATAGCAATAGTGCACAAAAAAGTTAATAAAATAAAATTTGTAAAATATGTATTAATATTGTGTCATATATATATATATATGTTATAGGAAAGTAAGATATCAGTTAATGCACCAGACGAGATAATTGATATAACATGTGAAACAAGTAATCCTGTAACAGTAAATGATACAAACAATATCACATCTGAAACAGTTACTCCAAATATAATTGTGGAACGTGCAAGTGATGCTGAGATAATTGATACTGTACAGGTTGACAATATTAAAATAATTGTTGATAAAGAAAAGGGACTTGTTCAGTCAGATGAAGAGGAACATATCGAGCAGAAAGAAAACAAACTTATAGAATTTGAAGTGTGCGAAATTGATGATTTTCAGCTTGCCAATGCTATTCGTCATCTGGTACGTATTTATGTTTAGTATATTATTTAGAATACTTGTTGTGCCTTTGGAATTATAATAAAATAATTAAATATTTTAAATATATTATGTTAAAGAAAATATATTTCTATTTATAAAAAAGCGTTTATTTGTGTAAAGATATTAAAACTAATTTTTCTTCTTAGGATCTGAAAACATTTTTAAAAGAAACTAGCACCGGCTATATCATTTTAAGCCACTATGAAACGCATGGTCAATTAAATGCAGTAATGCGTAGAAAATTAGCAGATGTAGTAATGACACATTTACCAATTGCTATCACTAAGAAACCATATCCGTAAGTATAATACAAAGCACAAAAAATATACATATAAGTAAATAAACATATAGAATAATATAAAATAAATAAAACAAAATACTATAAAATAATATAAAGTAATACTTGCTTATATTTATATTTACTTATAATTTAGGCTTGAATTGAAAAATATGCACATTAAAGAGCTTGCTATAAAAGTAGCTAATTATTTTAATGAAAAACCTGAATTGTATTATGTGCCACCCTTACATGAAGGGCGACACTAAAAGATTTTAAAAGGAATATTTGTCGATCGATATCGCAACAATCGTAGAGATTATATAAAATCTGGATTAGTGGAAACAAACAAAAAATTTAAAAAAAGTAATAATATGTCGGGATTAACCGTGGATATAAATACGGAATGTAAGTGAACTATTACTATTGATTTTGCTGTAATTATTACAATGCAAGACATGTAACGTAACATTAATATATTAACTATTTCTTTTGGAAAAATAAATAAATAAAAGTTACTATACATA
>NW_020226837.1:0-2033 GCF_003070985.1 Temnothorax curvispinosus | reverse complement strand
CGTTGTTTTCAACGCGTCAAGCTTGACGTCGAACGGTACGTCATTAAACGATCACTTACTCGCCGGTCCAAAATTACAGACGGATTTACCCGCAATTATTCTACAGTGGCGTCAGTTCAAGTTCGTGTACACAGCCGATATTGCAAAAATGTACCGCCAGATTTTGATAGATCCTCAGGATCTCGATTATCAGAGAATTTTGTGGAAGGGTGACCCATCCGAGGGCCCCGTCGATTATCAATTACTTACCGTCACATACGGAATGAACTGCGCTCCGTATCTCGCGCTTCGCACGATACAATGTTTGGCCGACGACGAAGGACATCGGTTTCCGCGTGCGGTGACAATTCTTCGCAAGCAGACTTACGTCGATGACGTGCTATTCGGTGGAGATGATGTCGCGCTCGTGCGCGAGTCTCGCGATCAACTCGTCGCCTTATTGCGCTGCGGAAAATTCGAGCTTTGAAAATGGGCGAGCAACTCGCCGATTTTGCTCGCTGATATCGATCCGTCAGATCACGGCTTAGCAATCACCAAACAAATCGCGATTGACGATCAACTAAAGGTGCTCGGAATCGCTTGGAATCCGTCGCGCGACGTATTTCAATTTAAAGTGTCACTCAGAAGTTCGACTCCTCAAAGCAAACGCGCCATTCTCTCTGCGATTGCAAGGCTTTACGATCCGTTGGGGTGGGTAACTCCCGTCACCGTTTCTGCAAAAATTATCATGCAACAGTTATGGGGAGTTCAAATTGAGTGGGACGATCGAATTCCTGACTCGCTTCTCTATAAATGGAGCATGATCTATGCGAAACTCTCGCATCTCAATGATCTTCAGATCAGTCGTTGGACCGGAGTCACGGCTGACGCATCACATGCGGAATTGCACGGCTTCGCCGACGCCTCCACACTCGCGTACGCCGCCGCGGTTTATCTCAAAGTGACATCCGCTACCGGTCAAGTCACGATTTCCCTGCTAGCGGGAAAATCAAAGATAGCGCCGATTTCTCCCCTCACCGTTCCTCGTCTCGAATTATCAGCTGCTCTGCTTCTTACGCGTCTCATCAACGTCGTTCGAAATTCTCTCTCTATCAAATCCATTCCAGTTACGTGCTGGACAGATTCTACAATTGTTCTCGCGTGGTTGCGCTTTCATCCATCTCGATGGAAAGTTTTCGTTGCAAACAGAGTGCACGAAATTCAGTCTAACTTACCGGATGCTGATTGGCGTCACGTGCCTACTCAAGACAATCCCGCGGATTGCGCGTCGCGTGGATTGTACGGCGATGAGCTGCTTGCTCACTCCCTTTAGTGGCACGGGCCATCCTGGCTAGAAAAAACAAAAGAGGAGTGGCCCGAAGAACCTCCGCTTAAGTCTACCGACTCTCAAGTCGAGGAAAAAATCATCGTTTCTCACATCGCAAAGCCTCACGCTCAGTGGGATCTACAATCACGATATTCATCGTGGCCCAAATTAATTCGGATTACTGCATATATATTAAAATTCATCCATGCCCTACGCCGTCACAAAGGCGATAATCAATCCATGCAGTCACCGGGTCACGCCCTCTCATCAGTCGAGTGTAATCTCGCCAAGACATTTTGGATTAAACAAATCCAAGCTGAGCTCTATTCGGACGAAATCAGCAAGCTAATTAAAAATCAAAATGTCGCAGCTAAGAGTTCAATCGTTACCCTCAGCCCATTTCTCGATCAAAGCGGAGTGGTGCGGGTAGGAGGTCGTTTACGTCATTGCTCTCCTCGCACCCACTGGTGCGTCTTATCGTCTTGCAAACGCATCTACGCGCTTTGCACGGAGGGACACAGCTCACTCTGACCCTCCGCCAAGACTACTGGATCATTCGCGCTCGAAGCCTGGTAAAATTCGTCATTCATAACTGCATAATTTGCGTTCGGGAGCGCGCCGCCGTGCCTATGCAATTGATGGGCGATCTCCCAAAAATGCGCGTCTCGCCCCCGCCACGTAGCTTCTCGCATTGTGGCGTTGATTACGCCGGGCCGGTTAAGGTGCG
>NW_020226836.1:0-28954 GCF_003070985.1 Temnothorax curvispinosus | reverse complement strand
GATAAAAGCAATTAAAGACGAACTTTGTGTGTACAATAATGTTGTGTTACAATAATGTTGTGGGGAACGAGAATTGTCGTACCTGAAAAGCTAAAGAAGCGAGTATTATCAATAGCGCATGAGGGACATCCAGGTATTGTTGCGATAAAGGATAGGCTAAGAAGTAAGGTTTGGTGGGCAGGAATCGATAAAGATGCGGAAAACTTTGTAAAAACGTGTGAGAGCAGCCAAATAGTGCAAAAGACAGCTAATATCTCACCGTTGAAACCAAACGCGCTGCCGGATAGTTCGTGGGAATGTTTAGCGATGGATCTCCTTGAACCTTTGCCTTCCGGAGATTTCACATTCGTGATTATTGATTATTACAGTAAGTTCTATGAAATAGAGATAATGCAATCAATTACGTCAACAGCAATTATTGATAGATTGAAACATATATTCGCGAGGTATGGTTATCCGAATAGGTTAATATCTGATAACGGAAAACAATTAGTGAACGAAGAAATGAGGGAATACACGTCTAGGTGCGGTATTAAACTTGTTCATGTAGCGCCGCATTGGCCCCAAGCGAATGGGGAAATCGAAAGACAAAATCGCAGTCTTCTTAAACGCATAAAAATTACACAGCTCGAACGAAAAGACTGGAAACAAGAGATACTAGACTATCTGCTTATGTATCGCTCATCTCCACAAGCATCGACAGGGGTTTCGCCAGCGGAACTAATGTTCGGTCGAAAGATAAAAACTAAAATGCCAGAATTGCGCGGGATCAGAAATAATCTAGATGAAGCTATTAGAGATAGGGATGCTTGGAAAAAGCTTAAAAGTAAAGAGCGATATGATTTGCGAAATAATGCGAAAGAAAGTGAGTTGAAATTAGGTGACACTGTTTTACTAAAAACGATAAAGCGGGATAAATTAAGTCCGGAGTATGAAAGCGTTAAGTACGAGGTAGTTGATCTAGCCGGTGATAATGTAAAGATTAAAAATGCGGATGAAAAAATGTTTAAACGAAATGTAGCGCATGTCAAGAAATTTAATCGTGCAGGGCCTAGCGAATCCGACGAAGATGTTAAAATAATATCGGAGCAAAATGTCAAGGTAAAAACTGAATCGGAGTCGCAGGATGATTCTGTTGTTGCAACGAAGTCAGAACCAAGTGCTGATCTTAATGTAACGCAAAGTAGGCCTGTACGAGACAGAAAGTTACCAAATCACCTAAAGGATTGTATAATGGAGTAGGTTTCAAGCAACGTGCAATTGTATTACTTATTACCAAAGACTTTTGTACGTCAAGACACAACTGTAATATAGATTGTAAGGTAAACGTTTATTCTGAGAAAAGGGAGGATGTTACATATGTATAAGCCCTAAAATGTATGTGAGCGAGTAAGCGTGAGATGGCGTTGCTAGAGTAACGAACATAGCATTAACACACGAGACAGCGAGCAGTGAACGTCCGAATAAAGAACGAGTATTCAATTACGTATAGTGTTGTTAATAAGTTACCCCGGCCATCCCAAGTATAACACCGTGCATCAATCGGTGCTTGCTGAAGAAAATAAGCTGATAGAAAAGAAAAATTTCTAGATGGCTGCCAAGTTAGGAAAAGAGAATTAGCAAGTTATATGGTATTCAAGATGACAACAGGCAAACAACACGAATGGAGGTCGGAAAAGTGAAGCAGCTGAAGAATGAAAGTAGGCGAAAGATAATTTTTTGGAATATAGCGGGTATCGAAAGGCAGGACAAAGATTTTTGGAATTACATAGTAGGTTTCGATTATATTGGGTTATGTAAAACATGGTTAGAGGATAAGGATTGGGATAGAATTAAAGGTAGACTGCCGAAAACGCACAGCTGGAAAAATATTAACGCTGTAAGGAAAAGGAGGAAGGGTAGATCGAAGGAAGGTTTACTAATAGGTATTAGAAAAAATTGGGGGTCAGAAGTGGAGAAAAATAAAAGTGTAATGATTGCAGAAAGTATTGCGCAAACGAGAATAGTAAAAGAGGAAAAAGGACTAAATATTTTTACAGTATATAATGTAGAAGCAAAGAAAGATGTTGAAGAGATAATGGCGAATATAATAGAGCAATGCGAAGGATGCGAAGGAGAGGATATTATTATAGGAGGCGATTTTAATATTAGAATAGGAAACTTAGGAGGGTGTAGGAAGGATGACTTTAAAAAGGAGAGTAAAGATAAAGTCATAGGAAATGGCGGTAGAAGTTGATAAATGAAAAAGGATGGTATTTTTTGAATGGATGTACAGAGGGGGATTCGGATGGGAAATATACGTATGTGGGTGCAAGAGGGTGCTCGGTAATCGATTATACAATTGTAAATGATAGTGCGCAAGAACGAGTGTTAGAATTTAGAATAGGGGACAGGGTGGACTCGGATCATTTGCCTTTGACCTTGTTAGTGGAGGAAGAGGAGAATACAAGACAAATAGAGGGGTGGATAGAAGAGGAAGAAGAGGAACAGAATATGTCAAAGAAGATCATATGTTGGAACGAAGAGGCAAGGAAATTATACAGGGAAAAGACGGAGGTATGGAATGAAAACGAGAACCAGGAAATAGAGTCGGTGGATAGGAAATGAAAGAAAATAAAAAACTGGATCCTTGGAGCTTTAGTTTATATGTATGGAATGAAAACGAGAACCAGGAAATAGAATCGGTGGATAGGAAATGAAAGAAAATAAAAAACTGGATCCTTGGAGCTTTAGTTTATAAGGAAGTCAAGATAAAGAAGAGAAGGAAAATAGGGCACAAAGATTGGTAAGATAAGAGCTGCACCAGAAAGAAGAGGGAGGTGAAAAGAAAGTACAGAAGATGGAGAAGTGGAAAGGGAAGTACGGAAGACTATTTGGAAGGAAAGAAATGCCTGAAGGGGTGGTTAGAGAGGAAAAGGATAGAGAAGAGAGAAAGGGAAAAAGAGGAATTAAGAAAACTGAAGAACGAAAAAAAAATTTGGAACTACATAAACAGTCAAAGAAAGAAGAAAGAATGGAAAGAGAATAATATTCCAAAAGAGAACTGGAGAAGTTACTTCATGGAGTTATTAGGTGGGACCGAGATGGAAGTAAGGAAAGAGGCGTTGGAGGTGCGTGACATGGGAACAGAAGAAATAAATAAGGAACAGGTTCAAGATACAGAAAGGAAGTTGCAAGAAGAGGAGATAGTGAGGGCAGTCAGGCACATGAAGTTAGGCAAAGTTGCAGGTGTCGATGGAATTCCAATGGAAGCATGGCGGTATGGTGGCGCAACAGTAAAAAGAGGTCTAACTGATCTGTTGAAGCTCATTTGAAAGGAAGGTAAAATTCCGACTGAATGGCGAACAAGTTGTCCCCTTATATAAAAGGGGGGATAAAGAGAGAACAGACAACTATCGAGGGATCTCTCTGCTGTGCACTGCATACAAGTTATATGCGGAAATACTAAAGAACAGATTAGAGGAAATAATGGAGAGGAAAGGGATGATACCTGACAGCCAAGCCGGCTTTAGGAAAGGGAGGTCCACGATGGATAATATATTTATCTTGAACCATATAGTGCAAAGGGAGAAGGAGAAAAATGCGGCAACTTGGAAAGACAAGATTTTCGCAATATTTGTGGATTTAAAGGCAGCATTTGACAACGTTGACAGAGAAATTTTATGGAAGATAATGGAAGAGAAAGAGGTGGAACGCAGTTTAATAAACAAGATAAAAGAAATTTACAAAGAGACGGAGGTGACAATAAGGACAAAGGATGGGTTCACAAGGTGCTTCAAGACGAAGAAAGGTGTAAGGCAGGGCTGTGTGATGAGTCCCGCCCTGTTCAATTTATACATTGCGGACATTGATAAAGCTTTAGAAAACCGTGGCATAGGAGGGGTAGAGCTAGGAGTAGTAAGAGTGTGGTCATTAGCATACGCGGATGATATGGTTTTAATAGCGAAAAATAGAAAAGCTTTACTAGATATGATGAGCATGTTAAAAAAATTTTTAAAAGAAAGGAAACTAGAATTAAGTACAGAAAAAACTAAAGTTGGTATTTAATTTGAGTAAAGGTAAAAAAGGCAGGAAGACGTGGAAATGGGATGATAAAATAATAGAGGAAGTAGAAATGTTCAAATATCTGGGATTCACGTTTAATAGGAAAGGTAATTATGGCGATCATATAAAAGAACTGAAAAGGAAAAGGAGGATCGCTGCAAATAGGGTCTGAGGTTTAGGAGAAAGATTATGCAAAGATGATTTTAATAGGAGATGGACGCTTTTTAAGTACCTAGTGAAAAGTGTAATGGAATACGTAGCAGAGATATGGGGGTGGAGTGAAAAAAAGAAGTTGGAAAAAGTCATGTTGGATTATGTAAGATGGGTATTTAGACTAGATTTTTGCACACCGAGGTATGTAATACTGAGGGAACTAGGATTAGAGAAACTAAAAATTTGTTGGGGTGGATAAAAAAAAAGGATTTATATAATTTGGAACGAGAAAGATTTTATAATAATAATAGTTGGAGCTCTAAAGTAATAAAAGAATTAAATAATAAAGGTAAAAATACTGAAGGCTTAGTAAGAATAAGGTAACAGGACATTCAAGGGCAAATAATAAACAGTAAAATAGCAGGGGCAAGGTATAATACAAGGTACAAAGAGATAGAGGCGAGAAACAAAACACCTAGTTATTTATTAAAAGCAAACTTGGATAAAGTAAAAATAGGAGATGAGATTAGAGCGATGGTAAAATTAAAGTGCGGCAATTTAGAGGACACAAATAAATATTGGCTGGACGAAGAAGATACGAAGTGTAGATTCTGCAATACAGGTAGGAACAACTTAGAGCATTATATAAGCGAGTGCAATATCACAAGTATGTGGTTTGAGAATCTAGGTAGGAATAACAAAGAGATATTAGTGAACATATGCGATGACAAATTTAGAATGGAAAAAGGAAAAGTGTTAAATAGATTATGGAAAAAGAAAGAGGAATGCTATAAAAAAGATAGGATAAAAGAAAAGAAAAAAGAGAAAGAGATAAGTTAGGATGGAGCGTGAGTAGGGACAGTAATGGAATAGTTATTTGTGTAACAAGTGCGGGAAGTTGAGAAGTGGACACAGGTGCGGAGTGGACGCACGAGCCGAAGGCGAGTGCGATCACCCGCATGCGTGTCCACGTCTCAATCCGCACGTGTTACACACCCTATTTTATATTACAAAGTGCGTGGAAAGTGGCCCATGGCGCGCCCGTAACGGGCCACTTTCCACGCACGTGTTATATAAAATAAATATTCAAACAACATTTCTAAAAATTGGTTTATAACGAATATGAAATTAACTTACACTAATTAAATATACACTAACAATATTAAACGACTATTACATTACAATTCTAGTCTTCAATATTTTATCAAATATTATTGAATATTTAATGATCAATATTGAATATTTGATAACATGAGTAGCGAAACTTAGAAAAATAATTTTATTTTATCATATAATGCAAAAAAAGTTTTATATGTCTTATTTTTTATTAAAATATAAATAAAAATTTAATTAAAAGTTGTAACTAATTATTTATTTGTATGTATAAATTAGACAGATAAATGTAAATACAAATATTTTATTATATTAATATTTAAATATTAATATTTAATTAGTTGGTTAATTCAATTTCTTGTTTAATAAGTGAGCGAATGTAGTACTAAATGTACCTATTGTATAATATTTTAATTTTCAAAACAATTGCCAAATTACAAACAGGAATTTTGTTGTGACTTTTACAGTTATAAAGTAACTATTTCATGGAAATGGAAGCCTAAGAAAATTAATGTTGTAACGCAATTATTATGCTCAAATCATAAAATCATAAAATCTTTATATTATCCATGTCTGCCAATACAATATAATTTTTTATTCATATTGCATTCTATATAATGGCAATGTTATTATATTTGATAGGCGAATCAAAATAGCCTCAAATCAATATCGAAATGATGAAATATTGATGTTTTAACAGAAAATACATAATTTGTCTGTTTAGAGTCTGGCGCGATGAATGTGTGTCACAAATAATCTCTTCTTTTAAAAAATGTCATAAAGCACAAACATCGAAATGAGCTTCAAACGAGCATTATTTCGATATAATGTAATATCGATGATTTCGACGTCAATTAGACGTTGATTCGATAAGTCATTTCTCGCTGGGGTCTAGATATACGCCGTGTGTGTACAACCGCGAGTCCGAAAAAATCAGTTCTCCGGTCACCCAACCGACGCATAATGGTACCCACATAGCTAAATATATCTGAGATATAGCCAGATATTTTTATGCCTACAATTTTAAGTTAAATCTGAGATATCTTATTTTCAGATATTCACAGAATATCTACAGGACATCATTACTCCATATCACATTGTATCTTTGAAAGAGATCTCTACAACATTTGCATTTGAATATGTAGCCGATTCACATTTAGCTCTTATATTTTATAAAGATCAACTCAAGTTTATTCGTAGCTAATAAAACAATCCGAGAAGACTTGGACATTGTACCGATTCATGTTGGCGAAAGCTACATGCCGCGAAGAAACTTAGAAAATTTTTACTCGGGCGACGCCGGAGGTAACTACCGCGGCGCGAAAGCAACTTGCCGCAAGGGGACTTAGAAAACTTTTCCTCAAGCAACGCCGGAAGTAATGACCGCGGCACGAAAGCATCACGCCGCAAGGGGACTTAGAAAACTTTTCCTCAAGCAACGCCGGAAGTAATGACCGCGGCACGAAAGCATCACGCCGCAAGGAGACTTAGAACATTTTTGCTCGGGCGAGCGCTCGTAACATGCGCTGCCGCGACGAGGTTACATGCGCCAGTACCTTCTTGTAATAAAAAATTCTTACGCGCTAGAATAAAAGGCGAGAGACTGTGAGATACTTGGCTGTAATATTTCTCGTGATACTTCCAAAATATCATACAGTGCAGAAATGGCAAAATGCAAAATATTGAAATAGTATCGAAGCATAATTTTGAATTTATTGCGAAAAGAACTTGGGTAATTCTATAAAATAGGGCCCTTTCCGAATTTTGATATTTTTTTGCGGCTCTCTTGGTAAAAACCTTTGTTGTGACTCCGACAGTGATAATCAATCGGGGGAGCTCGAAAAATATGTAGTATTATATAAGTGTTTAAAGTGCGTCAACTAACCTATGTAGGTTAATGACGCGCTTTAAAAATATTTAAATGTTTAAATTTAATTTTAACTTTAAACACTTAAATACTTTTAAAGCGCGTCACTAATCTATACGCTGAAGGCGTGATCGGTTTTAAAGTGTATGCGTAAACTATTTCGACATATATATTAATCATTTATGCCTTCCAATACTCAAAATAGCTGCTATATTTTCCAAATTTTTTTTGTTAATAACTTTTTAACGAATAACGAGCGCGGGCTGAAATTTTCTGAAGGTCACTCAGGAGGGTGACCTTGACAACATACTAAAATATGAAGGTCATCCAAGGTGATCCCCCCATCTGTACAATTACCAAAAATAAAATAAAAATAGGTAAAAAAATAGATAGGGTGCATATTTTTTGGGCTCTCCCAATTAATTATCACTGTCGGAGTCACAACAAAGGTTTTTACCAAGAGAGCCGCAAGAAAATATCAAAATTCGGAAAGGACCCTATTCTATAAAATTACCAGAACTTCTTTTACATCTGAAGACAGACTAGAATTGATGACATAAAAATAAATTTTTTTTAACTCTTGAGAATCATTTTAGAACAAAGTAAATACGAAAAAAGAATTAATTTCATAAATCGAGAACTTAAAAAGGAATCCTCTTTCTTCTTGCTATTTGAGTTGTATATAACATATCTGCTTTTAAATGCGGCATAGAAATCCGATGTATATGCAGAATCAGATATCATATCTGAGATAAAATTATCATGGCTTTTTATAATCTTGCAGATGTCTCTGAGATATTCTCATGATATCTCGACAAGTGTTGCACAATCAGATATTCCATTATTTAGATATCTTCCAGGTATCTTGGTGATATATTCTGCTATGTGGGTAAGACCAACTCGTAAGTAACTGTTGGGAGCGAATATAAGCAATTCTGACGAAACAAAATTGCAACATCCACGGGTCTTTGAACCCGGCTCCTCTTTTAAATTTAGAGAAATAATATTTTTGAGATGTTGATTCAACGTTTATGTGCTTTATAGCATCCTATTTGTATGTAATAGACATATAGAAATAAAAAACATCAAATGAATATGCAGGCAAATATTTAGTCAATGTCCAGTGGACGTGCATTAGTTATCTGTATAAATATCCAGTAAATATGCTATGGATATCCTATGGATATTTATTAAATCTTGTATTGCGGACATATGAATATCTATGAGATGTCTAATAGATATCTCGTAGATATCATGGATATACATAAAAATATCCATTAGATATCTATTAGATATTATGTTTTGTGTGGGTATATGTACATTATACACAAATAGAACCCCATAAAGCACATAAACGTTGAATCAACATCTCAAAAATATTATTTCTCTAGATTTAAGAGAGGAGCCAAGTCCGAAAACCCGCGGATGTCGCAATTTTGCTTCGCCGGGGACCTGCTTATATTCGCTCTCAACAGAAATTTATTTACGAGTAGGTCTTACCATTATGCGCCGCTTAGCGGCGTCGTTACAAATTAGTAAATATCTGTGATAGACATGTGGTAGATACTTGGTGGACATGCCCACACAGAGCATAATATTTAATAGATATCCATTGGATATCTACATATCCATATAAGTCCATATCTATGGTGGATATTTAATAGATATTTATTAAATGTAAAAATATCCATATCTATCAAATAGCCACCAGGGATATCCATTAAATATTTACGTGTGATCCACATATCCATATCTATCAAATAGCCACCAGGGATATCCATTAGATATCCACGTGTTATCCACATATTTATTTCTATGGAATTATCGCGGAGATATTTTATTATAAATGAATTATTAATTAAAACAATAAAAATTAATTCTAGCCTCGGCTAGAACTCTCGGTCAACGCGGTTATTTGTGCGTAAAAAAATCAAAATTTATTTATTAATTCTTCTTACATCTTTGTCCGGACGAATTTTGATTTATCACGCACAAATAACGCATGTTATTTGGCTAGATTTAATTTTTATTGTTAATTATCGAGAGTTCTACTTAATTACTTGATATTAATTAGAAATTTGCTGAATATATAGTTATTTCAATTTTAATTATTATTCGATATTTTACATATTGTATTACGTACGTATGTAATACGTATAAGTTCCAGTCTACAATAGGCGTTTTACGCCCTAAGCTCTAAGAAATTGACCAATCACAGTCAATTATTCTCCTTAAATTCAACTGTGATTGAACAATTTCTTAGGGCTTAGAGCTTAAAACACCTATTATAGACTGGGACTAATACGTACCCAGACAGCACGTATGTCTAGAAGACGTCGTAAAGACATCTTTTAGACATCTTTTAGACATGCGTGCTATCTGGGTATACAGCTGTAACCTACATCTTCGAATTCTTTTTTAATAAATAATAAATAATAGATAACATTATAAATGCAGATTAGCATATTGTCAAATATTTAAAAAATGTAATCCCCTATATTGAAGCCTTTAAATTTTATTTTTGCCGCGCCTCGCGCGTTTTCACCTTCCGCTGACCCGCCATTATTGACTCTCTTTCATTTTCTTTCATTTTATTTTCTTTTTGTTCCTTCTTTTTTCTATTTTGTTTAAAAATTCCACCGGGTATAGTTTTGCATTTGCTGCCTTTTTGTTCTAATATTAATTAATTTATTTTTTTTTTTTTGCTCGCGCTTCGCGCGCTTTCACCTTCTAAAAAATTATCCATTAATAAAAAATTTATCCTCCAAAAATTAAAAAAAATTTGGCACTGGTTTCAAGAAAATCGGTCCATTAATACTTATTATTTCTCAAAAAATTTGAAAAATTATGAAACTGGTTTCCAAAAATTGGCAACAAAAAATTATCGATAAATAAAAATTTAGTTTGTGTTCGCGAAATCGCTGATTAATCCCGGCAATGAAAGCGGGATAAAAAGGACGCGCGTGGAAGGTTTTATATCTCGTTGAATTATAATGTAACTCAGAGCACAGTCTGAGCCGTCTTTAATGAGCAATAATGTTACAATCTGACCTGAGAAACGATGAGCTGTCTTTGAACAAGAAGTCGGTTTGATTGTTTGAATACTTGAGAGGCAATTATATTAATCGCCCTGCTCGTGATGTGTAGCCCGTGAGCCGGTGAGACACGTGGCGGTACTTGCGCACATGTGAGCTTGAGTCGTCGTGTCGATGCACCAGAGTTCAATGAGCGGTCTCTTTCACTGTTTACGAGTGGATCTCAGCAGCTTTAGTCACTGCGTTAGGCACTTTGATGCGGAGTCACTGACTCGAATCGCACAGAGCACATGAGACACGTCTGGTCACAGAGCGGCCATTTTTGACTCTGTCTATTGCGAGGAAGAAGCTGGCGATGAGTGCCAGTGCTTGCGCTAGTTGCCACGTGGAGCTAGCATGTCGATACCCGATCGATGCTGCCATCTGATGGGATGGCGCACCGTGATAACGGAATCTCGAACAGTTTGATATCTCAAAATTTGCGGAAATTGGAGCAACACGTACATTTTTTTTAAACAGAAATCGGAAACCCTTTTATTATTAGCTATTTTTCTAATTCTATTACATTTTTTAGTTCTTTCTACCCCTATTTCATATATATTTCTTTAAGATTCAGTCAATTATTTCCTGATAAATTGGAAAAATTTCTAAACCAATTTCCAAAAAGATCGATAAAATTATACACATCATGGCAATCCCCGGAAAATTCTACCCCTACTTTATATACAATTCTTTGAAATTCGGTCCATTAACAAAAGTCATATACTTATACAATTCTTTGAAATTCGGTCCATTAACGAATGTCATATACAATTCTTTGAAATTCGGTCCATGAACGAATGAGTAGTTCGCGGACAGACAGATAAACAAACAGACAGACAAACAGTCGGGTTTTATATATTATAGTATGATATGATATTCACACGTTATCCACATATCCATATCTCTCAAATAGCCACCAGGGATATCCATTAAATATTCACGTGTCATCTACATATCCATATCCACCAAGTATCTACCACATGTCTACCACAGATATTTATTAGTTCGTAACGACGCCGCTAAGCGGCGCATAATGGTAAGACCAACTCGTAAGTAAATTTCTGTTGGAAGCGACTATAAGCAGGTCCCCGGCGAAGCAAAATCGCGACATCCGCGGGTCTTCGGACCCGGCTCCTCTTTTAAATCTAGAGGAATAATATTTTTGAGATGTTGATTCAACGTTTATGTGCTTTATGGGGTTCTATTTGTATATAATGGACATATATAAAAATAAAAAACTTTGAATAAATATCCACGCAAATATCTAATCAATATCCACGAGACGTGCAGTAGTTATTTATATAAATATCCATTTGATATTTAATGGATATCTATTGGATATCCCCGTGGATATGTAATGAATATCTATTAGATCTCGTGTGGCGGACATCTGGATATTTAATGGATATCTATTAAATATCTCGTGGATATCATGGATATACATTGGGGATTTTTAACAGATATCTTTTAAATATTAATGTCTGTGTGAGTATGTGCATAACACGTGGATATCTAATAGATATTTTTGATAGATATTTTGTGAAACATTGATATGTGGATAACATGTGGATATTTAATAAATATTTTTGATACACAGTTGGAAGAGGGTCCAGTTTGGGCCCCGAATGAACAGTGTATTATTCGCGGGACGGGGAAGGGAAGGACAGAGATTATACTCGCGAATAACGGAAAACGTGCTCTTTATTATGCTTCCGAGCCGAGAAGCCGACGTGGCGGAACACTCGACTACTCGCGCTGTCGTCCTCCGCGGTACTTTTTCCTAACCCCGACAGATGTCGCTCTCTACACGCCCGTCGGCGACTGTCCCATTGGCGCGGCTAACTTGAACGGCACCATTATACAACATCTCCTCTTCCTGAGTATTGTCCCGCTCTATTTCGAGGTGATTTCGGGCCACCCAGTGTTTCGTAGCCCACCCGGCTAACCTTTTTACAGTCGCGTACGGGGTACACCTTCTTCTCAGGTAATTGGGGAATTTGGTCGATAGCGTCCTTCTTTAGAGCAGGTAATGCGGTAACTCCTGTTTTACGACTGATGAAAGCGGCTTCTTCGGCGCTCTGGGTTTTTCGGGCGATTGTGGTGGGATAAGCCACTCCTTCCTATCAAGCGTATCCTTCGACGTATCAAAATATTCCACAGGTGCATCTAGACAATGTAAATGGCTTCTGTTTCGACTATATGTCCCCGTATCTGATCGTATGATATAAGGTCTTGGCTGATCCGCACGTTCCTGGATAACGCCCCAGCGGCGTAAATCGCAAATCCAGACACGGTCACCAACTTCTAGATCATCGCGCTTGCTCTTGTGGTGACGACGATCAAAATTCTTCTTCTGGCGACAAATCCTCTCCTTTTCTTTAGACAGCAGTATGTCACGTTCAATTGTTTTTGGCATCAGTGTAAGGATGGTATAACAGGGAGAAAAGACTTAATTCGCCGCCCCATGGCTAATTCGCTGGGAGAGAAACCGCACTTTAAGGGAGTTGTACGGTATTCTAATAACCAAACGTTAAAATCTTTAGACTTTTCCAAGCCACTTTTTACGGTTTTTACCATTGCTTCTATGAATCCGTTGCTCTGAAGGAAATGAGGAGACGATGTTTCGTGCTCAAATCCATATGTCTTCTTGAAGGTCCGGAACTCCATCGTGCGTAGTGGGTCAAATTGTGTTCTGTTGTCGGATCCTTCAGACGAACAATATGATGATCGCTGATCGTAAATCTGGTAATTGGTACACTTCCGTGTACCGGGAATAAAAGTCTGCAACTAATAGATACCAACTGGCACCGTGTTTGAATAAATCCATGGCGATGATTTGCCACGATCGATCCGGAAAATTAGATGGCTTCAATGGCTCAAATCGCGCGGGCCTGTTTTGTACGCACACCGCGCAGCTGTCTACTAATTGTTGAAGTTCTGCTGATAATTTCGGCTACCAAACGCTGTACCTAGCGCGGGCCCGGCATTTTTCGATGCCCTGATGAGCATTATGAATAGCTTCCAAGGTTTCCTGATGAAGTCCTGTAGGAATGTAGAACTGATCGCCAAATATGATAAACCCCCGTGCCAAGGTGAGATTGGCACGAAAGTCGTAGAAGGGTTTCACTGAAACGCTGATCTGGTCTTTACACGGCCATCCATTTTGAATGTACTTTACCCGACACACGGGATCCTCCACTTGCAAATCCAAAAGTCTTGAAAGTATTGTGTCAGATACTGGAGATTGTTCAAACACGAAGTGAACGTGGGCGGAAATTCCCTCCTGTAGATCGAGGCTGCCCGACATCTTCAATGGAGAGCAGGATAGGTAATTCCCAAGAATATCTTTACCGGCAGTAAATAAACACTCAAAGTTATAGTGCATTAACCGCATACGCATTCTCTGAAGACGAGGCGACAACTCGTCAAGATTTTTTGTCATCAGTAATGGAATCAGTGGCCGGTAATCCGTCTCCAAGTAGAAGAATTTTCCGTAAACGAAGTTGTGGAACCTCTCACATGCCCAAGTGAGAGCTAATGTCTCTTTTTCAATCTGAGCATACCGCCGCTCGGTGTCCGTCAAAGTTCTTGACGCGTAGGCAACAGGACGTAGTTCTCCTGTTTCATCTTTCTGTCGAAGTACGGTTCCAAGTCCGAAGGATGAAGCATCCGCTGATACAACCGTCCGTCGATTTGGATCGAAAATTGCCAGACAGGGAGAACTGCTCAACACCTTCAATACTAATCTAAATGCCTTCTCACAATCTGCTGACCACGAATTCTTCATTACTTCTCAACAGATTATAAATTGGAGTAAGGGTCTCGGACAATCGCGGTACAAATTTTCCCAGGTAGTTCACCATCCCTAAAAAAAATCTAACACCCATAACGTCGTTCGGTGCTGTCAGCTCGGCGATGGCTTGTACTTTTGAAGGATCTGGGCTGATACCATCAGCCGAAATGCGATATCCAAGAAACGTCGTCTTCTGTACACAAAATTGACACTTGTTAACATTCAAGGTAATATTGTTTTCTTTCAAACGATGCAATACAGCGCGAAGCCTGGCGTCATGCTCTTGTATGTTTTTTCCCCACACTATTATATCGTCTATGAGGTTGGCGACTCCCTCTAGACCCTCCAGAATCTGTAAAACTCGTTTTTGAAAGCACTCCGGAGCGGACGAAATTCCGAAGAAAAGTCTGCAGCAACAAAATCTCCCGTATGGGGTAATAAACGTAGTTAGTTTCCTGGAATCCTCACTTAATGGCACCTGCCAAAACCCCGACACACAGTCGAGTTTCGTTATGTACTTAGCCCCTTTCAGCTAGCCCAACGTGTAATCCACGACAGGCATCTGATGGTGCTTGCGTTCCATCGCCTGATTCAGTTTGGTAAAGTCCACGTATAAACGAATGTCATCTGTATATTGTTCTTTTACTAAAACAATACCACTGCACCAGTCCGTTAACTCTTATACTTTCTCGATGACCCCCATTTGCAACATTTCTTCAAGTTTTGCTTTTAACTTCGCCATTAATGTTAATGGCATCCGACGCGGTTGTGATAAACAGAATGGTTTTGCATCTTTACGAAGTTCAATACTGTACGACGTTTTCAAAAGACCCAACCGATTAAACAAACCGGGGAACTCTGTAAAGGGTCTCACCATGCTCTGAGCAGAAACTTGTGAGCACCGCATCACTAGACTCAGTCCGACACATTCACCTTGTCCTAGCAAATTTTGCCATAATCCTTTTACGACAAACACGTTGGCATTCAACGCCCGACCTCCATAACTAAACCTGGTAGTCAACATGCCGATACACTTCAACGAATCGCGAGAAGCACTTTCTAGCTTACGATCCGCGGGGTACAATTTACCAAATGTTTTGTTATGCCGCGTCGCCGGTTGGTGACGGCTTACGGCAAAACGTTTATTATTTTCGGGATCTCTTGACCTTACGAGTTGGGACTCGGTAGGCACAGGCGGGCAGACTAAGAAGCGGTCGGGTTCGCAGGTGGAACGGGGGTGTGGGCGTCGTTAAATGAACTTCACTTCGTTTTACTTTATATTGGAGTTTTATTTCAGCGTCCCTTTTACACTCACTAACTTACACTTGTATTTGCCTTTCACAATTATTATAACTCGCACGCGCTTTGTAAACCTTCGCGACACGACTTACGAACGATCACGGGCAGAGTCTCCGGTGTATTACTCTCCGTCGCGGCTTCTTCGACGGTCCCTTATATTGTTTTGAGTTATGCCCTGTCGGCGCTTTTTTGCCGGGTTCGACGGTCCCCCGAATGAGGTCGGTCAGTGACCGAGCGCATTCGCAATCTCGCTGTACTCCGCGGTTCCGCGATTGTCGAAATGCGTTGTCGCACATTCTTATGCATATCGCAATAGTTCGATTGACGCGGAAGCTTGATGAACTTCCGCGTCCGCGTCAGCGTAAATTGAGGAGTCTTTCGAAAGACAATTTCCTCGAAGTCTTTCGAAAGGCTATTCTATAATTTTATTATAAATAATTTAATAATTACTCGTTGTAATTTTAGATTACAACAGTTTGTTTATTTTCATTGTACGTACTGTCCGTAATCAGAGTCACATCAGCACCGGGGTCCAGTGAAAACAAATCGTAACGTCATCTACCGTCATTTTAGCCCGCCACGGCTCGTCCGACGGAGCCTGTGATTGGCTCACCGTCGCCACAAAAAAACGGGTCCGCACGAGAGTCATCTTCCACTTGACGTACGGTAGTCTTGGATTTAATCTTCTCAGACCTGCCATCTGTCGTTCCGGATTTGCACACTTTCGCCCAATGACTTTCTTTAGCACCTTTATTGCACTTAGAACTACGCGCAGGGCATTCTTCTTTGGTATTCTTCTTCTCACTTCCGCAGCCGTAGCACTTCCATGGCGTGGAATAATTCCTTCCTTTACGAGCTTTGGTCTTGTTTTGCACACGGTTTACCGCCGTTCCGGTTCCCGTCACATCCGAACGTAACAATTGGTTCTGTCTTTGTGCTGTCTCATAGCTTCTAGCTACTTCCACGGCTCTTTTATAATCCAAACCATCGAGAAGCTGCAATCTCTCAGAGAGGTGTCGGTCGGCCACGCCCACGATGATCCGGTCACGAATTAATTGTTCACGGAAATTCTCGTACTCGCACGAATCTGCTAACTTGCACAAGTCTGTAATAAAGTCTTCCATGATCTCCCCCGGGGATTGCATACGCATATTGAACCTCGCACGTTCATAGATAATATTCTTCCTTCCGTTAAAGAAGCCATCAAACTTCTCTCTTACTTTAACAATGTCTTTCGCGTCGGATTTATTTAAATTAAATGAAGTAAAGATGGTTTCCACTCTCGGTCCCATCGCATACAATAGTAAACTTACTTGTTGTTCGGAACTTGTCACACCCGCCACTATGCAATAGCGGTTAAATCTGGATTTATATGTATTTCAGTTTTGTTAAAGTCAAAAAATTCCGGGAGGGTCACTCCCGGCTGCACGATCACCGCCGTCGTGTCGGACATCCTGTCTTCCCCACGCACGAACGATGTTTTTCACACGGACAACTCAAAGTCACGATTCTTTGTTACTCTCTTTCTTGGTGTGCAATCACACACTTTGGCGTAAGTTTGACGGGGAGAGTATGGTTTCCGAGGCGCCCCGATTTGACTGTGGTTTCTGGTAGTATTTTTTACGCTGAACAAAAAATTATATAGGTCTTATAGAGCTAACTGCTCTAGTTTTCGAGATATGCAATATTACTTAAAAAAATAATAATTAGTCAGTTTACACCCCTATAATGTATCACTTGAATTTTAATAAATATAAATATGTATTAAATCTTCGCCTTACTAAACAGATGAGTCTACAATATACTAAAAATATTAATACTGAAAAGATTAGCGAGGCCCCGTACGCAAGGTAGGACGTTTCATTCGAAATGATATTCTTTCGGCGTATAGATTAGTGACGCGCTTTAAAAGTATTTAAGTGTTTAAAGCGCGTCAACTAACCTATGTAGGGCACACATGTGTATGCCCTGCTTTAACGAAAATCATTAAACAGTTAAATACTTTTAAAGCGCGTTACTAATCTACATAGATTAGTTGACGCGCTTTAAACACTTCAATACTCAAAGAGTTTATGTGTTAGAAAGTATAAATATAAAATACGATAATGTATTATATCTAATAATTAAAAAAAGTAAAGATTTATATTATATTTATTTTGAGCTTTAATACTGCATATCTCGAAAACTAGAACAGTTAGCCCTATAAGACCTATATAATTTTTTGTTCAGCGTAAGAAATACTACCAGAAACCACAGTCAAATCTGGGCGCCTCGGAAATCGTACTCGTCCCAGTTCGACGCTGCCACCATGTATTATTCGCGGGATGGGGAAGGAAACACGCGGTCCGCGCGGCTAACTTGAACGGCACCATTATACAACAAACAGTCACGAGTCATATATTAATCGATAGGGGGGTACTCACAAATTATGAAACAGAAAGTTTTAATTGCCTAATTGAAGTCTGGTGACGTACGGACCTAACATAAATTATAAATTATTGAAAAATAAAATTTTTTTATTATTGTGTTAAAGTACTTTTTGAGTCAAACTTTGGTTTAAAAATTTTCGTTTATTTTTTATAGTTTTGAAAATATTCGGCCTGAAAGAGAAAAGCCGATTTTTTTAAAGGGGTGTTTCAGCTCCTAACATGCGTATGGGCACGTGTAAAAAAATACCTGTCCCTTATTTTTGTTTAGAAAATAACATTTTAAAAACTCATCAAAATCGGAGAGGGATACTTCCGTACCTTTTCTTGTTAACCAGGTTAATGAACGGTACCAAATACATTCTAGACATATTATTTCAATGACATATTATTTCTTTGGTACAATTCGTTATCGTCGTCACCGCGGGAAGGCCTGGAGACGCAGAGAAATTGGATCAGACTAGTTGTACATGGTCATAATATGGTCATAATAGTGAACTCTGGACAGCTCTAGCACTCAGGAAACCTTTTACAAAGATGTGCCCATGGAATTTTTTTCCTCTTTTGATGCTCTACAATTCTGGCCATGTCTGATTGTTGTTCACTAGGGGCCCAATTTTTCAAATGAAACTGGACATAGTCCTTTATGTTAAATATAACATAAATCACATGTCCCAAACGGTCCACTCAAATTTTTCTGTTAATTTAACATAATGTAAATATATCAAATTATATGACACAAATATTATGTCTATAATTTAGCACAAAATAAAGAAAAGTTTGATGATATACGTAAACAAAAATTTTATGTACAACAAACATTTATATAATGTTAAATATAAATAAAAAAAATTTTTTTTAACAAAATTATATTATTTTTATGTTAATCTTACGATTACATATAATGTGTTATTTTAACACTTGATTTACTTAAATATAAATTTAACACAAATAAATCAGATAACATAATCAAAATTAGTTAAATTAACACATAAATATGTTACATTTTTAACATAAAAATTTTCACAAAAAACTTTTTTAACAAAAATACACAAAATTTTTTACTGTGTAGATATTTTGTGGACATGGATATGTGGATAACACGTGGATATCTAGTGAATATCTTTGACAGATATTTTGTGGACATGGATATATGGATAACACGTGGATATCTAATGGATATCCCTGCTAGTTGTTTGAGAGATATGGATATTTTGTACATACATCTATTAGGTATCTATTAGATATCCGTAGTAGATATGAACATCATATGGATATGTAAATATCCATTGAATATTTATTAGATATTTTGTTCCGTGTGGGATATTTTAAATAAATGTTTTTATTATTTTATATATAAATTTCCATCTTTTCATTTATATTAAACTAACACCTCACTCAGCTCTTACATACGTGTAAAGTCCGATCCTAGGTTAAAAGGATTAAATTCCTTGACTTAATCTAACCTAACCTAAAGCAGGACCAATGATACGCATCGCTCACGGAAGGCGTCCTAGCGTTCCTAAGGGACGTTGACCTATCCGGAGCTACTGAAAAGTGCGTTCGACTCGCGGGTCGCGCCTCAACAGTGCGTGTACCTGCGAGAGTGACAAACTAAGTATCTGCTCGCGTCCTTCTATACCACCTTCCTCTGGTTAACCTTTCCTTGACTTTCCAGTAATAATTACCCTAATCCTGGGGTTTGGACGCAACAAAAACATATATTTTAATTATTATATTGTTTATTACTTGTCTCTTTTTCATATACGAGTTATATGTTGCTTATAAATATAATAATTTTTATGCTTTTATTATAGATATCACAAATTTAATTAAAAAAGTAATTGCTCATAATCACACTGCACTTATCGTGAAGGAATATGCATCAATATCACTTCCTTCGGATTCTAATATCGTTGATTCTATCAGAGCTGAATCACCTGATTCCGAAATACAGTGGTCCCATAATGGGATTTTGATTCAAAACAATCATCATGAATTAAAAGTTAAAGATTATGAAATTAGTACGTAATACAATATTTATTCGTAATAATTAATTATGTAACGATTAATTTATTATGTAACAACTGATTATGTATTACCTGAAAAGTGACATGTAACTTTGTTAATTTTTGCAGTAATAAATAGAGCAGTATTAAACGACTCAGGCGTATATACGCTCACTGTACATCGAATAGATGGTACATATATGATAATTAAAGTGATTACTTTGGCAGTAATCCCGATCAAGGAAAGCATTACAATTCGCGAAACTTTATCTATGCATGTGGTATGCCACTGTGCTGTCCTCGGTTACGTATATTCTGATTTGAAAGTTTACTGGACAATTGATAATAACGTATGGAAAGACTATGGAGTCACATTGCCCGTAGCTGTAAATGTTGATTATATTCCCATTGTAAATAAATCTCATCATGGTACATGGAAATGCATTGTGGAGCAAACTGACTTAAATTTTAAATGGACGACAAATGTAATTAATGTAAAAGGTATTACTTCACAAAATAATATCAAGAGACATGATAGTATTTCGCGCCAAGTGTACGCGCAGAGAGACACAGACCGTGTATCTATACGCATACACTTGACGCAACTGAACCGATTAAATTCTGAGTAGGCTCAATCGGTAGCTTTGAATTATATAATTATAAAGTTTTTTTTATAACCTAAAGTACATTCGTAAATTGCCAACAATATAAAAAAAATGAACGCGTGGTCGCCACGCGCGTTAGAAGTGAAACTTCTGAAGGCAAAGCTTTGCCATAACTTTTCTGAAATTAATACAAAAACAGTACAACGGAATTAGTCACTCCAAGCCGCCCGCAACTCGAAAATATAGTGTTACACGCAGTTCTCACTATATCCGTCTCGCCAGTGCCGTACGCCTGATCGAATGTTCGTGACGCGTTTTTGAGTCGCAAAATCGAATTTACTTACCGATCCAAAAGGAGTTTCACTTTGTACGCCTGTTGGTCGAATTTTCGTGACACTATTTCGTGACGTTTTTTCGTGTCGCACAATCGAACTTACTACCGTGCCAAAGAAGTTTCATTTTGTACGTCTATTGGTCGAATTTTCGTTACACTTTTCGTGTCGCGAAATTTGTGTCGCATAATCAAACTTACTACCGTGCCAGGCCAGAAGAAGGACTGTCTCGCCAACGCCGTACGCCTATTGGTCAAATTTTCGTTACACTTTTCGTGTCGCGAATCGAACTCACTACCGTGCCTAAAGAAGTTTCACTTCAATAAACAATTAAGCTTTTATTTCATCCGGCTATAATTGGCAAATAATCATCGTGACGATTCGACCATTGGTTTTGGTTCTTTATTCGTCAAGACGTTAATAAATCTTTGATACTTATATATGGGGCATTCCACGCCAATTCGCGAGGGGTCAAACTTCGACCTTTTTATTTTTGATGGCGGTTCGTTTTTTAGCAGATTTTTACAAGTACTATACCCATGTAAGAGCGTTTCTATAATAAATGTAGCGTTTCTGAAATAGAGCCTGCGCAAAATGAGGACTACAAGATTTTCAATAAATTTTTTCGCCTATTAGACAACGTCTAAAAAAAAATTCATTGAACATATATATGTCTTTATTTCAGCTATACGCCAAGAAAGGACTTGGTTTACAATTCCACTTAACTCACACATCCATCCACGCATCAAACAACATTCTTCTTTACAAACAAGCCGCAATACATTATGATTTACATTATTTACAATCGTTATCTTTTTTGTAGCATTCCTCTTTCCTTTTCCATAATCTATTTAGCACCTTTCCTTTTTTCATTCTAAATTTGTCATCGCATATATTCTCTAATCGTTCTCCGTTATTCCTACCTAAATTCTCAAACCACATACTTGTGATCTTGCACTCGCTTATATAATGCTCTAAATTGTCCCTACCTGACTTACAGAATCTCACTTCGTATCTTCTTCGTCCAGCTAGTATTTATTTGCGTCCTCAAAATTACCGCACCTTAATTTTACCATTGTTCTAATCTCGTCTCCTGTTTTCTATTTTCTTTATCCAAGTTCGCTTTTAATAAATAACTCGGCGTTTTGTTTGTCACCTCTATATCTTTGTACCTTGTATTATACCTTGCCTCTACTATTTTACTGTTTATTATTTGCCCTTGAATATCCTGTTCCCTTATTTTTACTAAGCCTTCAGTATTTTTACCTTTATTATTTAATTCTTTTATTGCTTCAGAGCTCCAACCATTGCTATTATAAAACCTTTCCCGTTCCAAATTATATAAATCCTTTTTCTTTTTATCCCTTGTGTCCTTTTCATTCCAACATGCCTTTACTAAACTTCCATCTTTTTTCCCTTTGCTTCTTTTCTCGAACCTCATGGCTCTTATACCCCAACAGATTTTAAGTTTCTCTAATCCTAGTTCCCTTAGTATTACATACCTTGGTGTGCAAAAATCTAGTCTAAATATCCATCTTACATAATCTAAAATGACTTTTTCCAACTCCTTTTTTTCACTCCATTCCCATATCTCTGCTCCGTATTCCATCACACTTTTCACTAGGTATTTAAAAAGCGTCCATCTCCTATTAAAATCATCTTTGCATAATCTTTCTCCTAAACCTTAGACCCTATTTGCAGCGATCCTTCTTTTCCTTTTCAGTTTTTTTATATGATCGCCATAATTACCTTTCCTATTAAACGTGAATCCCAGATATTTGAACATTTCTACTTCCTCTATTATTTTATCGTCCCATTTCCACGTCTTCCTGCCTTTTTTACCTTTACTCAAATTAAATACCAACTTTAGTTTTTTCTGTACTTAATTCTAGTTTCCTTTCTTTTAAAAATTTTTTTAACATGCTCATCATATCTAGTAAAGCCTCTCTATTTTTCGCTACCAAAACCATATCATCCGCGTATGCTAATGACCACACTCTTACTACTCCTAGCTCTACCCCTCCTATGCCACGGTTTTCTAAAGCTTTATCAATGTCCGCAATGTATAAATTAAACAGGGCGGGACTCATCACACAGCCCTGCCTTACACCTTTCTTCGTCTTGAAGCACCTTGTGAACCCATCCTTTGTCCTTATTGTCACCTCCGTCTCTTTGTAAATTTCTTTTATCTTGTTTATTAAACTGCGTTCCACCTCTTTCTCTTCCATTATCTTCCATAAAATTTCTCTGTCAACGTTGTCAAATGCTGCCTTTAGATCCACAAATATTGCGAAAATCTTGTCTTTCCAAGTTGCCGCATTTTTCTCCTTCTCCCTTTGCACTATATGGTTCAAGATAAATATATTATCCATCGTGGACCTCCCTTTCCTAAAGCCGGCTTGGCTGTCAGGTATCATTCCTTTCCTCTCCATTATTTCCTCTAATCTGTTCTTTAGAATTTCGGCATATACCTTGTATGCAGTGCACAGCAGCGAGATCCCTCTGTAGTTCTCTGTTCGCTCTTTATCCCCTCTTTTATATAGGGGGACAATGCTATGCTTGTTCGCCATTTGGTCGAAATTTTGCTTTCCTTCCAAATGAGCTTCAACAGATCAATTAAACCTCCTCTTACCGCTGCGCCACCATACAGCCATGCTTCCATTGGGATTCCATCGACACCTGCAGCTTTGCCTAGCTTCATGTTCCTGACTGCCCTCACTATTTCCTCTTCTTGCAGCTTTTTATCTGTATCTTGAACCTGCTCTTCATTTCTTTCTTCTGTTCCCATGGCACGCATCTCCAACGCCTCTTCCCTTCCTACCATCTCGGTCCTACCTAACAGCTCCATGAAATAACTTCTCCAGTTCTTTTTCGAAATATTATTCTCTTTCCATTCTTTTTTCTTTCTTCGACTGTTTATATAGTTCCAAATTTTCTTTTCGTCCTTCAGTTTTCTTAATTCCTCTTCTTCCCTCATTCTCTTCTCCATCCTTTTGCTCTCTAACCACCCCTTCAGGCATTTCTTTTCTTTCAAATAGTCTTTCTTACTTCCCTTTCCACATCTCCACCTTCTGTACTTTCTTTTCACCTCCCTCTTCTTTCTGGTACAACTCCTATCCCACCAATCTTTGTGCCCTATTTTCCTTCTCTTCTTTACCTTAATATCCTTATACACTAAGGCTCCAAGGATTCCGTTTTTTAATTTCTCCCATTTCCTATCCACCGACTCCATTTCCTGGTCCTCGGTTTCATTCCATACCTCCGTCCTCTCCCTGTATAATTGCTTTGCCTCTTCGTTCCAAACTATGATCTTCTTTGACATATTCCGTTCCTCTTCTTCCTCTTCAGTACACCCCTCCATTTGTCTCGTATTTTCCTCTTCCTGTAGTAACAAGGTCAGAGGCAAATGATCCGAGTCCACCCTGTCCCTTATTCTAAATTCCAACACTCGTTCTTGCGCACTATCATTTACAATTGTATAATCGATTACCGAGCACCCTCTCGCACCCACGTACGTATATTTCCCCTCCCAATCCCCCTCTGTACATCCGTTCAAAAAATACTATCCTTTTTCATTTATCATATCCACAAAACTTCCGCCGCCATTTTCTATAACTTTATTTTTACTCTCCTTTTCAAAGTCATACTCCTCCTCCCTACCACCTCCTAAGTTTCCTATTCTAATATTAAAATCACCTCCTATAATAATATCCTCTCCTTCGCATCCTTCGCATTGCTCCGTTATTTTTGCCATTATCTCTTCAACGTCTTTCTTTGCTCCTACATTGTATACTGTAAAAATATTTAGCCCTTTTTCTTCTTTTGCTATTCTCCTTCGCGCAATTCTTTCTGTAATCATTGTACATTCATAATTCTCCACTTCCGCCATCCAGCCTTTTCTAATACCTATTAGTAATCCTCCCTTCGCCCTACCCTTCCTTTTTTCCTTTACAGCGTTAATGTTTTTCCAAATGTGCGTTTCTGGCAATCTACCCTTAATTCTATCCCATCCCTTTTCTTCTAACCATATTTCACATAGTCCTATAAAATTGAAACCTACTATGTAATTCCAACAATCTTTGTCCTGCCTCTCTATACCTGCTACATTCCAAAAAATTATTTTTCGCTCATTTTATTTCTTCATCTTCTTCACTTTTCCATCCTTCATTCGTGTTGTTTGCCTATTGTCTTCTTGCATGCCTCGACTTACTGATACTCTTCTCCTAACTTGGCAGTCCTCTAGAAATTTTCCTTTTCTATTATCTTATTTTCTTCCTCGCTCCATACGTACTTTCTACCTTGTATCTCTAGCTTCCTAAAACCTATTTTCACCTATTTTTCTTCTGTTTTCTCTTTCAATGCCCTTTCTTTTATCCGTTTTTGCACTTCTCTGTCCTCAAAGGTCAAATCGTGATCAATGAAAATTTTCTTACTTCCCAGTTTCTTTTTCTCCTTCATGATGTTATCCTTTGCTTCCCAGCAGTCCATTTCGACTATTATTATCTCTCCTCCTACTCTGCCTGATGGCCGCATTTTCTTCACTCGCGCTCTTGCACCAAACTCCAGAAACGTCTTCGCTGTGTCTATTAAGCTCTTGTTTTCCTTTTTATGTAGTCCTCTGATCACTAAATTATTTTTCTTTTCCTTCCTTTCCTTCAAATTTCTTTCTCTCTTCCTCACCATCTCCGCCACCTTTCCCACGATCTCCTCCATTTTGCCGCTGGTCGTTTCATCCGTTATGCTTTCACTCCTTTGTTCGATCTTCGATAGCCTCACTTCTATCTTATCCATTCTTTCCTCTACTTTTTCTTCTTTTTTTCTCCGACCCTTTTCTAAGACGTTCATCCTTTCTCTCATCTCTCTCATCTCTTCCCTCAGGTCCCTCATTTTGTTTTTAATCTCTCTCAAGACTGCTAGTAGCGAACCGTCCTCCTCATCCTTCTTTGTTGCTGACAGAACTCCTTCCTCTTCTCTCTTCTTACCTACCACACCGGCTCCATCCTTCGCTTTGTCCGTACCTGGTGGCGTTCTCACTGTCTTGTTATCTCTCTTGAAAATTTCCATCGTACGTTGTTCGTTTTCCTCTCTTTTCCTCTTGGCTTTTGCTAACTCGCATGCCGTACTGTTATCACTTGTCATAAACTCCAGTATGCTGAGCGAGCCCGATCTTTCTCTTCTTCTTAACCCTCCTTTGTAAGTTTTCCTTTTCCTCTTTTTTCTTTTTTTGGTATGGCAAAAACTTCCTTATCCGTTTTCTCACTGCATGAGCAATCCGACACTGTAACCGGATTCTCATCTTTATTCGTTATTGCTGCCTTCTCACACTCACCTGTCTCTCCCTCCATCCTGTGCGCCCCGCGTGCACGCTCTTCTTCCAGCCAATCTCCTTAACCGCTACTTCTATGCCTAGACCGTTCCGTCTAGTGTCTAGTGTCGCTACCTACTCTATGCGTGGCGCAAATCTCGCTCCCTTTTGGAACGCACCGCGATTTTCTCCCGCTTTCTCTCACCTAACCTCTCCTCTCTCTAAAATATTTAGCGCTCTTTTCCTTCACTAATTAATACTTCCCTGCTGCATCTATTATCCTATCCTAAATTTAAGCTCTTCTTCCTACCTTTCTCTCGGTTTATCGCTTACCTCGTATCCAATTTCTCTCTAAACTCTCGCCTAATTCATCCGCAACTCTCACACGCATGCACAACACACTCGCTCCACTAACCAAGTCCAAATTCATTGAACATAAAATACGATATTTTGATCATATTTTTTAAAAAAATTACTATATTTAATAAAATTTTTATATTAATATTGTTAAACAAATAGAGTAAAAAACACAAAAAAATTTGAATATCTTAAAAACCCCATTTTCTATTATTTTGAAATTTATAAGGAATATTCTAACGAGTATTAGAAAAATTTTAAGACCGGTTCGAAGTTGCGCAGAAAATTTGGAAATTTTTTATAAATTTTTTTGTAAGGCAGACAGAAATACCGTGGCTTCGCACGAACTTGCGCGCGGTCTCGAGCGGACTCGAGCTTCAACACAATATAACCAGTAAGTCAACGTAACTAATTGTTCTGCTTTGCGCCGATCCGTACTGTGCATCGACATGTTGTTGGGCGCGCTATGGTCCCGGTTTTATTCACATTCTTACTAAGAAGGGCTTATAGGTATAAATACATGTACAAAATCACTTAGCGTCTCTTCACGTCACTGATTTCACAGTTTTCCATTATTTGACCTGAAACGTACGAAAATTCACTGTAGCGTCACACCGACTTTGCATTACTAAAATCATCTGATTGGCGCGCCCAACGTGTGTGTGTGTGTGTGTGTGTGTGTGTGTGTATGGTTAAAACCAAAAATACTTTTTGATTTTTAAATGGAGATATTTTTTTGGAGAGATTTTTTCCAGGAGAGATTTTTTCCGGAAACCGAAATGACGGTTACCCAACATGTTGATGCGCAGTATAGATTGGCGCAAAGCAGAATAATTAGTCAAGTTGATTTACTGGTTATACTGTGTTGAAGCTCAAATCTGTTCGAGGCCGCGCGCAAGTCCGTGCGAAGCCACGGTACCTCTGTCTGCCTTACAAAAAAATCTATAAAAAATTTCCAAATTTTTTGCGCAACTTCGGATCGGTCTTAAAATTTTTCTAATACTCCCCAGAATATTCCTTATAAATTTCAAAATAATAGAAAATGGGATTTTTAAGATATTCAAATTTTTTTGTGTTTTTTTTTTACTCTATTTGTTTAACAATATTAATATAAAAATTTTATTAAATATAGTAATTTTTTTTTAAATATGATTAAAATATCGTATTTTATGTTCAATGAATTTTTTTCTTAGACGTTGTCTAATAGGCGAAAAAATTCATTGAAAATCTTGCAGTCCTCATTTTGCGCAGGATCTATTTCGGAAACGCTACATTTATTATAGAAACGCTTTTACATGGGTTTAGTACTCATAAAGACCTGTTAAAAAACGAGCCGCCATCAAAAATAAAAAGGCCGAGGTTTGACCTCTCGTAAATTGGCGTGGAATGCCCCATATATAAGCATCTCATTTTTTAAATAATTTAAATTAAATTAAATTATTAAATTTATTGCCAAAAAATATTACCTCAGCCAGGGTTCAAACCTGGAACCTTCCTTATTCCGTGTAGGGCGTTGTACCAATTCGACCATTGATGAGGCACGTCTTGACGAATAAAGGACCAAAACCAATGGTCGAATCGTCACGATGATTATTTGCCAATTATAGCCGGGTAAAATGAAAGCTTAATTGTTTTTTTTTATAAATTATAAAAGTGTTTTTATTTTTCGTTTACGTGTTCTACGAGCGAAGATATTACGATGCAAAGTTTGAAATACGTAAACATCAATAAGAATATTTCTTGAAATCTCTTTAGAATAGTTTTATCTTTTTTTTTTTAAGTCTCTCATCTTCTTTTTATCTAAAAATATAGAGATGGCACAAAGAGCATTCTGTTTTTACTTTTTAATTATTTTAAGTTTAGATGTGCAGATGATTAGCCTATATAGCATCCTAGTTTAAATGGGGGGGAGGTACACATTGCCAGTTGCTACGTATGGACCAATGGCTTAAGCCTTAAATGTCTCTTTTGAAAGACGGAGCCCAGTTTCTCTGCACAAAAGTTCCTTCGTTAACTTCTCGTGCGGGACAGTTTAAAACATAAAAATTCTTGTGATCAGTTGAACTCAAACCTGATTTTTCGCGGGGATCCTATAGCGAAGGCCGAACTTCCTTGACGTCGGTAATGTCAACATTTCTAATCCTGTTTTCTATGTTATATATCTATGTCTGTCCTTGTCTAACCAGAGGCATCTGTCTTTGTTCGATTGCTGCGCCATCTCTCGCTACACGCAATACTGCTTATCCTGTCAACCTAAATGTGCTTTGCTTAATAAAACTTCATTTTACGGAATCTTTTTTTCTAGACGTTAAATCTTAGTTTTATTTACACGATATTGTTCCTACATGTTGTCCCTACGTCGCCTTGGTGTCATTATATATATATAAACTGCAGTAATTTTGTTATTGTCGTCAGATGACAGTTGTATGTGCCCAAATTAGTAAAATTTTTAATTTTTTTTGTTCCCGATATGAAATCGTACAACGCGATGTAGATTTTTGTGCGTACTTTAATTCTAGACCAAAAACTTGCAATTCTGTAAAGCCAATTCAAAAATTCCTTAAAATGAAAAAA
>NW_020226835.1:0-5562 GCF_003070985.1 Temnothorax curvispinosus | reverse complement strand
AGAGAGAGAGAGAGAGAGAGAGAGAGAGAGAGAGAGAGAGAGAGAGACTATTTGCGTGTCTTAATACATATGTCCTCCGGGGCAAAGCCCGGGTAACCAGCTAGTGTTAAATATAAATAAAAAACATGTTAATTTAACATTTTTGTATGTACAATAAATATCTGTATAACGTTAAATATAAATAAAAAGGAAATTTTTTTAACAAAACTACATTATTTTTATGTTAACCTTACGATTAAATATAAAATATGTTATTCTAACGTTTGATTTACTTAAATATAAATTTAACACAAAGAAAACAGATAACATAAAAATTAGTTAAATTAACACATAAGTATGTTATACATTTTTAACACAAAAACTTTAACAGGGTCCATTTTTAATAAAAATACACAAAATTTTTTACCGTATAACGTTATGCGTGCTGCATACGATGTAAATTGCATTTATACATTTTGCACATAACGGATATTTATTAATTATTGTAAATTGATACAAATTATATGCGTACATAAATTCTTCAATGTTTTCAAAATCTCTAAAAATCATACCGTTAAGATTATTAAGAATTCTTACGAAAGCGAACACACTAGATATCGTTAATGTACGCCGTTGTACTCTTTTATCTTACATTGTTATTTTATAAATTAACCGTTGCGACCAATTCAAAAATTTTCCAGTACAGTTATTGTTCTATATGTATATAACTCAATAATAATAATATTATTTAAACTCCGTTTTTACAAATTACGGAGATTTACGCCGGTCAAAATAGTATATATGTTTCGAATATAATGTATGTATATGATAAAAGAACGGCGAAGAGAAAACGATGAGTATCTTTCATAAGAAGCAGAACATGTACAACGAATTGATTTCTTATTTATAAACAAATTATGGACATCGATTATACTAGCATAAACTGAACGTTGCAATATCATATCTTCGCCGTTCAAAATATTTTACTGCGGAATATGTTGCGTTTAATCTGACTGATCAGTCATATTTCGCTTATTTACATCACAGTGACAAATTTTTAATTAGTGATGGCGTCACTTTTAATCAGTTAAAATTATTGACATCTGCCGATCGCTGCAGGTATAACAATTCGTCATGTTTTAGCTTGATAAATTAGAACATCAACTGTAAAAACGAAGTTTATCATAAAAATACATATTTTAACATACATTGTATTTAAATCGAAAACTCATAGGTAAAATAAAAGACAAGCTCAATCGAGAAACATCACTCGTGATCAGTATTTCAAATCGGCGCAGCCGATCGGCGATAATCTGCATTATCTGTTAAATTAAAGATTGACTGATTCATATACCTATTGCTAGAATTACCTCGCACAATTCATCGTTCACGCTGGCGGCGATCACTTTGCCAACACTAAATTTACACTCAGTCTATAATGACATGGAGCCATTATCGTGAAAAACACTTCGCGGAATGAAAAGCTTCATTTGATCTGGTCCTAACATATTTCGACACGTCGTTGATACCACCAGCAGTTGGGAAATGCAGCGTCCTGCGGGCACGCAGGATGCAATCTGAACAAGAGCGGACTCCGATCAAACTGTTATCGTTTATCTTTGTTGATTTTATGACACTTTGATGATCAGTCAGATAGATACTGGCTTCAATGATAAGGCCACGCGACTACCGAAAAACGCGTTAAATTGGCTGTGGATTTGTGGAAAGCGTTCTCGTTTTCGCTCGCGAGAAGCAAAACAAAAAATAAATAAGCTAAGACCGGAAACTGATATAGCGTGCACAATATTCTCTTTTGTACAACAGGGATTCCCGTATTTAATTTAAATGGTAACATCTCGGATTTTCGTGCTGATACGTGGATGGCACCGCGATCATCAATGTCGCACCCAATCTACGTCACTGCTGTGTATTAGAGTAAAGTTACCATAAATATAAATCCGAGATTATGTTGTGTATATATATATATATATATATATATATGTATATTTCGGAAGTGCGGACTTGTTTTTATCAAAAAGAATAGATTTTACGGTCGCATGCCGCTTGTCAAACACTCACTGACAATTGAATTGCCGATGGAAATAATGGAATCGAAGCACAAGTAATGGCGGCATTATCTCCGTTCAATTCGACAAAGAATAGACTGCTGTAGCGTTATTTTGTTTAGCTTGGAAATCTGTAGCTCCACTCATTGTCTTTTTCCCTCAACCACAACTGTTAACGAAGTTGCGACATGCATGTGTGTGTGCGATAACGTCGCTTTAAACGATTTTTATATAGTCTTTTCCGAACAGACTGGTATCTTCACTTCGATGGCCGGAGATTTCTATAACAATGGTTGCATACACGGGACATCCATATTATTCTTATATTATATAATTTTTTGCAATTTAAGACAAGTGATTAGTGTTTCGCGCTAATTATATATCGTGATATTTGCCTCCAATTATAAAGAGGCAGTGTATTTAAAAAGAATTAAGTGCTCTCGTAGAGAAGGTCTTTCTATATAGAAACAAACTTATAATCACGAAGTTTTATATTATATATATAATTTATAGTTCTTAAAACTAAAATTTAAAAAACACTGTTTTAAGAGACAATTTTTCATATCTTTGAAAAAATCTAGTAACATGAGAACCAATAATATATTAGATTCTTTTGGATACAATAAGATTATATAAATTGTAATGATTTTAACATGCCGAGATGTCAGTATTATACATGTTGATATAAAATAATATCGATTATTTAATAATAATATTACTAAATAAAGATAAAGTATTATATTCAATAATAATATAGAGTAGGTAGGGGCGGCGGTGTGGTCTAGTGGTAGAGCGCCAGACTCGTAATCTGAGGAACCAGGTTCGAGTCCACTAGAGCCATGAATCATGGAAGTTTTTTTCCGAAAAAACCGCACCCCTCCGTACAAGACACGGAGAAAACTGGGCTCCGTCTTTCGGAAGAGACGTTAAACCGTTGGTCCAAAGAAGGAAACAGTAAGGTAGTGGATGAATTTGGAGGTTAGGGTTGGGTACGTCCCTTCAAAACGCCCTTTAAGGCCCCTTGGGGTATATAAAGTAAAATTCTTTATCTTATTTTTTAATATAGAGTAAGTACTGATCTTACATGAATACTCGAAATAACTACTAAATCGAATAAAATAAATGAAAAAACATGTGATTAAAAACTTGTTGACAATGGTATTATCGTAATATTAATAAAGATATATGTTTGGGGGGAGGGAATATATTGATTTTATAAACTAGAATAAATTATTTTATAAGATAAATGAATAATACGTTTGTTCCCCATTTGCTTAAGATAGATATTTTTTTCTTTGGCAGTCCGATGGGATCTCCGCTTTCACCAATATTAGCGGATATTGTAATGGAGGATTTAGAGACTCACTGTCTTGCTATGCTTAATTTTTCTCTGTCGTTTTTCCGCCGTTATGTCGATGATGTTATTGCCGTAATTCCTAAGGATAAAATTGGGGATGTCCTTGACGCGTTTAATAACTATCACCCCCGTTTAAAATTTACTCACGAATTGGAGGTAAATGGGGCCATCCCCTTTCTAGATACTCTCATAATCAAAAATGGCAACAGGCTTTTGACTAATTGGCACAGGAAACCCACGTTCTCGGGCCGATATGTAAATTACTTTTCCAACCATCCATTGAAATACAAATATAATACAATCACAAGCCTTGTTGACCATGCAATTTTACTTTCGGATAAACAATTTCACAGTTCTAATATTAAAATTGTGAGAGACATCCTTAGGAATAATTGCTTCCCAGAAGAGCTGATTGATAAGCAAATTAACAACAGATTAAAAGAATTAAAGCATCGCAATAACATCACCGACTGTAATAATGTAAACAGTACTTTCGACGCCCGAAAATACATTGCGCTTCCTTATATTAAGGGTCTTAGCGAGGATATTCGCCGGACCGTAAACCGATGTGGCCTCGATGTCCTTTACACGATTCCAAAAAAAAATGGATTCAATTATAAAACGGGGTAAAGATAAGCTCGATAATATGAAAGAAACAGGAGTGGTCTACAAAATCGAATGCAACGACTGTAACGTTTCTTATATTGGACAAACCTTAAGACATTTGGAAACTCGTGTGAAGGAACATTTAGGTGACATCAAAAAAGAGGTGAATAAACACTCCGTTGTTAGCAAGCACCGACTTACACACGGGCATAATTTTAAATGGTCCGATACGAAAATCATGCATAGGGAGAGATATGTAAGAAAGAGGGAGATTGCAGAGATGTTTTACATAAAAAAAGAACAAAAGAACACGATTAATTTAAAAAAAGACACTGAGAATCTCAATCCGCTATACGATAGAATCATAAGAGCCACGTAATAATCACTCTCTAAACGTTATTTTTATTTGTTTGACCTATACAGTCGTTTATTTATATATCAACGATTAGTCAGTCGCTGTCTTTCGATCCGGAACGACGTGTCACCGGTCGGTTCCATTCACACCATGACTGCGGCTCGCTCTAGACTACGACTCTTTTAAACCTTGACAATGTTAGTTAAACGGCAAGAACTTTGTGAGCGACTAATGCAATTGCGAAAAATATAGGTAGATATTTCCTTGATTGTTTCTCGTGCGACATTTGTTCCTATAACAACATGCTTGTAACGACTTCGTTTTGCATACTTTTAGAAATCTCTTGATAAGGACACAAAACCAGTGTCGAAACGTCGAGTTAACGGAAAAATAATAAATGTCAGTTTGGTCAATAATATAACCTGTGATAGATATTTTTATACGAAATGCAATATTTATATGGTGATTTCGATTTGGAAGCTTTTAAACCGCGATTAAAACTTATTTGCATTTGATATCGTATGTATTTTATATATATGTAATCGTGGCTAAAGATAATTCATGCATGCTTTACTGATATGCTTTGTTAAAAATTGTTACATATGTATGTGGGTATACAAATGCAATTGAGATTTACTCTTTTGCGATAGCTTCTAAGAATTTAATCGCGATAGCAACTGAAGCACAGGTAAAGTACGTCGTTTCTCGGAAATATATATCTTGAAAGGAATTATATTGACTTTAGGATTTAGCAAAAATAAAGAAGATAAAACTGAAGATAAATTAATAACAGTTAATAATTATAAGAAAAAAAGTTTGAAAAAAGTACGATATAGCACATGAAAGCAATCGCTAATTAAAATATTAACAAATTAGTCTTTTCTTTGATAATATTAATTATGTCTCTCCACATAACAAATTATAATCATAATAATCTGTAAATTTTTTTTTGTTATATGTTATAATGTAAATTGATTGATGTTAATATCAGTGTGATTAATAAGAATATTCTAGTCTTTAATCTTAAGATTGCGTTCTTTTTTTCAATAAAATGTAATATAAAGATTTTTCTTTTGATCTTTTAATTATATATGCTTTTGTATATTGTTATAGGTGACCAATAAATCTTACCTGCGCTCAACTAGTGGATTGGTTGGGCGATGTAAATATAGCGCTCGTGATTTGCTTCGCGCTTACAA
>NW_020226834.1:0-26494 GCF_003070985.1 Temnothorax curvispinosus | reverse complement strand
TACAAATCATTTTTTACTTACTATTTTTTTATGATTAGTAAAGCGACAACAGACTAGGTTTAAATTGCAAGAGATATTATAGTGTGAAAAATAAAAATTAACAACTTCAAAAAATTACTCGAAAAATAAAAATTATTTATAAATTACAAGAAAATGGAATTTTGACGTTTTAAAAGCTTTGGAAGATTTTACAATCTCAAATAAATTGATGTAATTTCAAATGAATTTTGTATTACAGATATGTAATTTGAGAGTCAAATTCTAAAGTCGGCTGATCATGCTGAGCATATTACTGTATTATATATATTATATTTTTTTCTATCTCAAGATTGGCGGACCAAGTCTCGTCAATCTGTCAAGTTTCATGAAATAGGGCAGTCGTTTCTTGCTGCTTCTAAGACATACTCATCTCCGCCCATCTGTCTATCGCCGCTATGCTTAACGGTCGGCCGGAACACGGAAGCTAAGATTTTACGGTTCAATGGAACGTAATCTAGAACGAACCGTGCCATGCGATCGCGCGACACGGTTCTGTTGAAATTAAACTTACGTTAGAGTCCGCGCGTTGCGATCGGGGTTGCACAGTCGCGGTGTCAGTTGCAGTTACGCGCGAACAGTTAGTAGATGTAGTCTCTCGAACATAATATAAGTAAGAGACGTAAGTAGGTTGATAGAGATGTCTGTTGCGCATTCTGCGAGAACAGTTCCATCGACGTTAGACGCGAGCAGTCGCGTGAGAAACAAAACGGATCCGCGTCGCGTTTTTCTCTGGCGCGATAAGAGCACGGCATTATTAAGACCCGCGTAAAATGCAAAATAGGAGCGGTCGAAATTACAGCCTCGTAAAAGATATACTGAAAGTATTACATGCGCGATATTTGCTGCCGCTACTTCACGACGATCTCTCGACCCGCTAATCAATCCTTTTCGGGATAACATGAGAAGGATCTATAAAATTCTACGAAACTTCGTGAAAAAAACTACGTTTATGAATAATATTCTTTTATAGTTCTTTTTTAAAGATACGGTTACGGCGGTTTCGTAATAAAATATAGCCTGCGTCCGACGCGGTTTTCAGACATTCCGCAGATAATAGGAGAAACTCGTCAGGAATTGAGACTCGGTCTATTATCGGTTTTATTTCCTCGGACAATAGCCGACCCCGAATTTTTTCACCTAATACCCGCTTTTCGAGGGAAAAAGAGAGGCGACACCGTTCGTTTCACCTCTCGCTTCGACGAGCGTATAGAAAAACTTATTGACGCCGATGCCGTGGGCCAGGCCATCGTCTGGACCATGTTATCCCGCGACGGGGCTGAAACTCATTTCGAAAATTCCTGAGGGAGAAGTATGTAATTATCTAGGAATAATGGACATCCTAAGCGGTCCGGGTAACTTTCGTCCGCACTTGAACCGCGCGCTTCGGTTCGAGCCGAGAGTTTCAACCGAAACGCCGGCGGATTTATTGTCCGTGCCGACAGCGGCGACGTATAAATTATCATTTTCTTTTCCGGCGCACACGGAGCGCGCTTCTCGCGTTATTGCTGATTACTCGTTACTCAAATCTGAGATAATCGAAAATCGCGCGATTGTACGCCAGTAGTTCACGATAACGAGATTTTTTGCACTTTCGAAAACGCGCATCTTCTGCGCGTCGAATCGCTTCGGTTTTATTTTAATTACGAATTTATTAATTAAGCTGTATGGGATAGAAGGCGTATAGTTGAAGACACAATAGAAAGAGTCGAGGATAAATTATAGGTTGAAGAACATAGTGCGAGATTTCGCCGACGATACACTGCGTTATTAATTGTTCGGTTAATTTCTCATTGGTAGTGAACCTACTATTATAGCACAATTTTTCATAGACGCTGAAGACACGATTTGTTTTGCGTGAAATCTACAAGCACGTGTTGCGGACTATAAGTAGGTATACGGGATTGTTTCGCGGCTTTATATCATAATCAGGAATTGATTCTTGAAACAGAGTTAGATCGATAGTCTTGTACGAAATTATAATAAGTTTACCTACTCTGACGCTGTAAGAAATGCATAAACTTTTAAGAAGCAGTGAAGCGATGAACGAAATAGAAATAAAGGAAAATAAACGGAACGAAATACATCAGGCGCGTTTCTGAGAAGAAAAGATTGATATTATATAATCTCGTAATTCATTCGTCGCATTTTTAACGCGTCATTGCGGGGATCAGATTTCGAAGTTATAAACGGCAACACTCACCGTGCGAATTTCTCGCCTCGCGAAGACAGACGCGGGGCCCCCACGGGCCCTTAAACGGGCCGGACGTAAACAGCACCTCTCTGGAACTCCCCGATCTTGGACCCACGATTAGACGATTTATCGCTGGCAGAGAGTGCGCGCACATGAGAGATTGCCGAGAAATGAATTATGATTACTTCTTTTTCGGATGGCCCCGGCGGGGCTCCGTTAAGTGGAATCTAACGAAACGAATGCATAGAATGTGAGATTATTACATCGGTACCACATTTGCTTTCTTTTTATTTTTCTTTACTTCTTCCTCCTTCCGCAGGGTACCATCGACGCATGCTGATTAGATCGTCGGAATCTCGTTCAATCATCTCATCGATGGATATGAGGTAGCAAAAAGTATTAAAATGTAAGGACCGGTATGCCATAAATCCTCCTATCTCTCCATTATCTTCGCTCGCCCCGTTCGTTTGTGATTCGACTCGGCGTAATTTCACGATCGTCTTCGAAATAGCCTTCGATGTAAGTGCCTTACGAAAAATTCGAGCGAGACATCTTTTTCTCGCCGGAGGAGATCGATCTTCGATCGTTCTTTCCTGTTCGCTGCGCTCCTTTTGCCCTAGACATCCTGTTGTCTTATTGCTCCCGCTCGTTCGTGGCGCGCGACGTCAGGACGAGCGCGAAATAGACGCGCGCGAGGATAAGACGATCTTCGATCCGCTCGGGTGGGACAGGGTGTTAGCCGGCCGCAATTATCAGTAATGATAGCCCCGCCGGATCCCGTCCGCAACATTCTAGCAACGACAGTTATTCGCCGGCCATATCGATGGCCGGTCGCGCATGAACGAATGTACGTGACCCTACGTGATCATTGAATAGCTGGCGGATCCTGTAATTCCGTTACCTCTATACTCTTTCTCTAGGTAGCTATCGGATGTGGCGGCAGCTGCTCGGAATCTCCAGTTTAACTGGAACTGTCGGAAACTCTATTTTCCAAAATGTTGTTGCTTTAGCTTTTTTAAAACACTTTTTAATAAATTAGTGATCCTATCTTCCTCAAATTTTATCTATTTCCCAATTTCTAGCTGAAGATAGATTTATATTCGATGTTATTTTTTTTCTAACAAACGTAGCATCTTAATAGAGAGAATTATACATAAAATTTACAAGAATATATAAGAATCTTAAAATATATTTCATTAGTATTTTACTAATTACGAGAATTATTTAGGATATAAATATTTATATTATATTCGAATTTGCGTATCGTCTTTTCTACTCTTTTGGAAAGAAATGTTCTTCGAAGATAAGGCATTTTTATATTCGTTTCTTTTATCCTCGCGCGCGATTCATCTTCTATTTGATGGTCCGGCTTTTCTCTTAATTTTATTTGGCTGGTGTTTCTTTCTGCCTCTCCTTTTGGCTTCGTCTCTGGACCAGATGCTGCACGAAATCGTTTCGTGCTGGCGAGAGGTCCCATCTTGGTGCCCAAACGAGTTTTAAATTGCTCCGCCGAAGGTATTTGAATGCGAAAACATGCGACGATGCAAAATGGACCGCCTAAACGCACCTGTTCGCCCAGTTCCCCGATTCTAAGTTTTCTGCTTCGTCCTTGAAGCCTGATACGTTGTATCAGATTGTTATCGCTGCGCCATTAGTCTCTCAGGACTATTTACTACGAAGAGATCAGAACTGCCTGTATCTTGTGAAATAGAAAAAAATAGTAGATTAAAAGCTATACACTTTTTATAAGGATGAGTTCATCCGACGTTTTTGTGAGATCAGAATTATTATATTTACGTACTTACCTCAGTAAATGTAAAACCAAAATATCTTGAACGTAAAAAATTGCATAATATCGATCAAGTACAAAATGAAATAACAATGAAAATTTAATTATATTAATTGCAAAGGAAAAATAATTTTATGTTGAGTGATATTTAATTTTGTACACGTGAAATTCTGTTTGATTTAAATCTTTTGCATAATAATAATAATATAGGATAACACCGTTAGATGAATTAGATATTCGAGAAATAATGTAGATTGTTTGAGAAATGGTACTAAAATCGCATAGTTTCTCGTCGCGAATAAGGAAGAAGGATTTCCGTACAAGGAGTTCCATGAAATCCACGGGATTCCACGAGGTCGTCTGGAATTCATACTTTCTACGAGGCGAGACTTAGGTCAGAAATTATGCGACAGGTGGTCGAGTGCAACGCGTGCAACGTTACGCGCCGTCTTAATCTGAGTTATGATCTTGCGTAAACCCGAACCTCCGAAGGCACCCGTCGGGTGCCTCCTCGACGAATTTTTACGACGGACGGTGTTCCACCTTGCCCTCTCGCCGTGTAAACTGTGTCCAAAATTGGAGTTTGGAAACGCTAACATTGATACTTCGCAATTGTGATGTTCATCGATACGTTTCTTCATGTCCAAACGTGTGTACACACTTCGGAAAAGTAGATATAGAATTATTTTTATGCGATGTTTCAAACTTTTCAGCATTGATTATGCTAAAAAGTATGGCGAATAATAAAATACAATTAAAAACGATTAAAATATTTTAAAGTATTAATAATAATATGATAAAAAATGGTTAAAGTATTTCTAAGTTTGGCCGTGTCTATTAATTTTTGATTGCTTAGTTTGATTTAAAATATCACTCCGTATTTCTCGATTCGATAAAATTTTATTTTTATTTACTTATGTATAATTCTTCAGCAAATCGAGTACTTATCACATTCTTAAATTAAGAAAAAATAATGTTCTTTAATCATGCACCATATATTTATTTTTGAATTACTTGCAAACATTAATAACATGGAGCAGCATATAAAAATAAGCAGATATATAGAAATACTTATCATACATATTGATTTAATACAGATCGACATTTGTTACGCGAACGCTCCCTTAACAGACTTATGGTTAATAGACTTATGCAAAAAGTGTTAAGAAGAAGCGCATTAAGCGCGCATCTGATGATGAAGAAGTCTGGCATCCATTTCACATCCTACTATGATTCTGGTCTCGCGGATCATGTGGAAATAGTCCTTCTATGATCCGAGCAATCGGACTGAGCGCGCCGCCGCGCCGCCTGAAAAAAGGATTCAATTTACCGGCTGTCCGGGTTGACGAGGATAAGCCAAGCGGAGGAGAAGATCCCGCGGTCTAAAGACTCGTATAGATTCGCTACTCCACGACGACTCTAGATCATCCTAGATAAGGGAGAGAGAAACACTCTTTGGAATAATGTTAGGCCTTTCGGTCCGCGGAAGCGGGGGATATATTCAAGCCGCTTTGTGTATGTCAGACACGGGCTGTCGGGTGTAGCGTCGCGAAACGGCCGATGTTCCCGACGAGTGCTTCGTGTTTCGTTGTTGGTAATTCATGTTCCGTCACGAGGAATCGGACAGAGACGGCCGCTGCGATTTGTCTACTTATTTATTTAGTCTGTGGGGAGGAGGGGGTTGATCCAAATCGCCTGTTGAAACTCGTGGACGTATATGGTATTACGTCCGATATATATTTCACGGAGAGGTGGAATCACGGAGAATTATGCTTATTCTGCGAAGGTGATTATATTTTAGTATACATTTATAAGTTGTTAGTATTGTGATATAAAATTAGGGGTAAAAAAAAATCCAGTGCAAATTATCAAACGTAAAATAAACTTTATATTATAAATACAGAAGCATAAGATTATTGCATTGATTTATTTTTATGACATATGTCTTAAAACTACTAAAAAGAAATCAAAAGAATTGAATATACTAAAGATAGCGCTGTGGTAATTCAGCCGGCGCGTTCAGACAGCCCGAACTGTCGTGGTAACCTGCTATCTAGTAGCTCAATGGGGCAATCAAAGGTACAAATTGCATATCAGTGGGCATAGAAGGAGAATTCCCTTCGAGGAAGACTTAGTTTTTGTGCATCTGCCCACGGTCGATTTTTCATCGGGGTGAAGCACTCGAAGAGGACCACCTCTTATCCTCGAGTCCTTTGATCCTCGCTATCCACTACTAATGTGCCCAAAGGATGGCAGGCAGGAGAAGGATTCAGCATTCTTGGTTTCGCGAGGTACCGCGCCAAATTAGCAGTCCCTTTGTGCTGCCATTCGGTCGCTGTCAGCCGATGAATTCAGTTTGCCTTGGCCGTCGCGCACACAGGCACACGGGCACGCGTATGTACAGGGCTCTTTCCAAGGCGTGTATTTCAATCGGGATCCGTTCGTCGCTCTTCCCGGAAGGCGTCCTCGGGTTGATGTTGGGCGAGCAGCCGGGAAGGGACAGGAAAAATGAAGAGCATGCTGAGGAGCAAAGTAATTCGGGCCAATGTTCGCGACGTCAAACCCCGACGGCACTCTGCCCGGCGAAGCCTGTCTCGACCTTTCTCGCGGATTATTATTAACCTTTAACGGTCCGATTTTGTGCCGTCCGATTTTGCGGCGCGGAGGTCGGCACTCGAAATTAATCCCCGTTTGTCACGTAGCGGTAAAAACTGTAGCGACATTTCCTGTCGCTGAATTTACTCGAGGCGAGGACTTGATTGAGGCGACGCGACGTGGCGAGATTTCTTTTTTTTTTGTCGATGCATCTATGAATTCAGCCAACGTAGATCGACGTCGTAATTTTTATAAACTTTCCTTTACTTGGGCGAACAGCATGGAAATAATTGGAAATAAATTTGTTGAAATTGGGAGCCGGCTTTCTATTAATAAATATAGAGGACTAGAAAGTGCGGAGATTAATAAGCGTCTTACTTTTATTCTTAGGAAGAGAAGTTTGAATCACTTAAATTCTCGTGCTACATTTCGCCATCGCCGGGGAATACGAAGCTGTGAGAGCGAATTGGAATATCGGGGATTCAATTGTAGGACTGGAAAACCCCGAGAATTTCCACAAATCTTCACTGGTGATGGATAGCGCGGCTTAGACATTCCTCGCGACAAGATGTTTACTAAGAGTCGTACATTCCGGAATATCGGAATGTAAGATCGCCCTGTGCGTAATGGCGCAGTCAAATGGGAGCTCGATCTGTACGGCTAGCCGAGATCATCCATATTTGCGCGGCTTTTGTACGGTACCCGATTGATCGCTCGATCACGCGTCCGATGCTTCGATTTATGGCCGCCTATTCATCACCCATAGAGATCCGGCAAGGATCTTGAAGGTTGTATAGAAACTCCTAGCTTTAATACATCAGGCAAGAGCGTTTTATCGCCCGGACTCACAATTTAAAGCCCGGAATTTAGATGGTCTCTATTCCAAAAACTGGGTTTATTTTTTCGCTCGATTTAATTTTAAATCGTGAGGTCTGTTGCATTAGCTTGCTCTCGCGATTGAATTAACTATCAATTTTTTATGATAGTTTCTAATTAACTTTTGAGAAAATAAATTATTGGACTTTTTGGAAAGGAATCTTATGAATTTAGGACCCGACAATTTGCTTCCTGAAAAAAAATTGATTAAATTACGCGAACAAGAGAGACAGGCGCTAATTTAGCAGATTTAATTTTTACGTGGTCGGTTAGTACATAATCAACTATTCTAATAAGCCGGCCTAAGGGCCGTAAATGAAGGGTATAGGAACGAGCGCTTCGGATAAGTTGGAACGGCCGTGACTTCACGGTGAAGGAACAAGCCTGTCTGTATGTTAATATCGGCTTTAATCATGCTATCGTGAGCATAAATTACCGTTCGTCCCAGATTTATTCCGACTAGCAGCACGGCCGTTCAGTTTATGTCGCCCTTCGAGATTCCTCGTAATTTGTGCATGGTAGGAGCCGACTAGACGTTCGATTAACCACCGGCCGGGTCGAGAATTCCGGGGGAACATTAGGAGAGCGATTCCCCGCGTTCTTTCGCGTTATGACTTCTGTCGACCGTTAAAATTAACTGCAGCGGCCGATTGACTGTAATTATCGGCTCTCTAATCGAAATTGACTCTATGCTGAAATTATCGTTCGCGCTCAACAACATTATTCAGCGGGTAAATCCTCTCTCTTTCCCTCCCTCCGATAAATACGCGATGTCGGCCGATCGTATCTATCGAACGAGGATCGTTTAACATTTACGTTATGCGGTTATCGAAGGAAAAGGGGGAGGGAAGGTTCGTAATGAATTCTCACTATTTCTTTGATTATAACGGCGATGCCCGTTCGTTAAGTTATTGTTATTACAGTGACTCGAAAACGTTCGCATACTTAAAACGATAACTCGATTTTTTCTCAATAACGACTTTTTTAAATTAAATTCCGCCACGTTGGGGAGATTTTTCATGATAAGCGTTCGTAGAATGCGCGTGTTTTGCGGATTTAATTAGTAATACCGAGCTTCTTTACAACTTCTGCGATTATTACGCAGAGAGGAGAGAACTGATAACGCACCGGGGCCTTGGTAATTGCGGATATTGAGAATACCTCCGCAGCACTTATCCCTCATACACGCGAACGGAACCGTTATCGGATTAGCAGCCCGGTTACGCCATTTTCCCACATCCTCCATTTATACGAGGTATAAATTCTCTATTCATGCACATCCTCTCTCTGTTTATACGACGTCAAGTGTTAAGTGCGCAACGAGCTCCGAAGTATGCAGAGTCGACCGGCGATTATGTAATTGCGTAATTGTGTAACGGTCGGGAAGCCTCAAGAATTCCTCATCGCACATACGCGAATTTTAATTACATTTTATGAACAGAAATAGTTGCGCTCTTTAGCATATAATGTAGAAACGAGAAGATAACGGATGGATTTTGAACAATGAGAAGATGATAGACAGATGTTTATATTAATGATGAATTTTTACTTAATTACGTCTGTTATACTGTTACAAGAAAGCAAAATTATCACTGCTTTGTTATACGATCAAACTTTAACCATTTTACGTGTATGCGTATTATGTAATAAATTTTCACGATGTGTAATGTCGTTATGTGTCGTTATGTAGTTTGTTAGGCATATCTAACGTGTTAGTCAGGTGGACAATTGACACCATTGATTTTTCTTTTCATTACATCTAATTAGATTAGAAGGCCACTGTACGTTTCGCTTCAAATTGATCAGCACGACTGGTGTTAATTGTGTTAACGAGCAGGTCTCTTGATCTTTATTATTAGAATACCCACTTGATCACGACATGTATGTCTTTGTCATGTATATCTTTTAACCCATCTCATCATAGTTATTTGTTATATGTATATTTAAATCAAATTTGTTATAACTTAAATCTGTGTAATGTAAAAATTGCTATGAGATATATGTATATATGTACGAGATTGGAAAATTAACGTCTTATTTAAAAAATATGGGATCTCTGAGTAAAATTACTTTAGTCAAGTACATCTGATTTTCTACGAAATTTCACGAAAATCGTTCACATGACGCGGCCTTTTCACACGAAACAACCTAATATTATCGTGCAAGTTAGTAATATCTATTCTTAGCACGGTTCGCGAGTTTGTACGATATTCCACTTCACTCGTATTACGCCCGTGTGTCGTCTGCGACCTTTTTGATCATAGAGTGTATCCTATAATCTCCACGCGGGCGACCAGTATCGCACCACGGTCCAGCGGGCTTCGCACGCATTAGCTATGTTATGTTGTCGGACTTCATTAAGAGGATCGTATAGCACTCCGTCCGAAGAAGGTCGAAAAAGAGAACGACGACGCGGGCGCGCTCGCACGTTTCGCATGTGCGAATGTGCAAAGGCAGGAAGAGGCAGAGAGAGACCTGCAGGAAGTTTGCCCGGTGTTGTATATCTTGTCATCCAATATTTTAGCACGGGTATTACGCGCAATTCCGCGTTAACCAGAGAGAATTGTGTACACTCCTTGAATTATTATTACGTATCAAAGTGCATTATTATACGTGGCGTGTCAAAATCCGCGATTTTTGTTCGAATTAAACGAATTGTAAATTAAATTTGTGCGTCTATATATAGAAACTATCGTTTCGCGCTATAAGAATGTAACAATGGACGAATGAATTATTGTAACGTGGAATCCGGCATGTTTCTCTCTGTTTCTCTCGTTGTTTATCGAGCACTAAAGTTCACAGGAAACTTTTAGTGAATAATGTGCGCATTGTGTATACATATATCCGTTGTTCTGGGTGGTCAGAATACTTCGGCGAGCTTAAGAAAAATTCTCGCGGACGCGTTACAGGCGCGCCCTTCCGCGCGACGATCGAACGAAACAACGAAGCGGGTGTATTGAAGTATTTACGGTCTCGTTGAGACAATGCTCACGCACCGCGAACCGTGTCCCCAACGTTGCTCCCTCAATTCTCTTCTCGCTGCCGCGACAGATGGAGAAAAAAATGGTCAGTGTTGCTTTCCAATCGCCATTCACGGAAATATATCGGCTCACAAATCTAAAGTATAGTCATTGTAGACATTAATGCCACTCGTATCACTAAAAAATTGAATTTTTACATTTTATTTACGTAGGATCGGATTTTTATATGAATTCTCAGAGCAATCAATTCATTTTTTTTTTTTAAATAATTCAATGCGTTGAATGACAAAATGGATATCGGTTCAACGGCGAAACGCAGCGATTCCTTTCGATGTCGCTCCGCTTCCACAGAGAAAATGCCGGTAAGGTAAGACCGTTGGTGGAGCGCCTGGGGAAGAACCAGGAGGCCATTACCTAGTGTACCAACCATTCAACCGACCAAGCCCATTACCATTTATCCTGGTAGCCGCGTGCCGGAATCGGAATTCGTACTTTTGCGGGCCGAGCGAACCAAGCGAATTTATAATAACAAGGAACTCCTTGTTGCGCAGGCCATAATCGGTATCCCGGATTGCGGGGGACGCCAATCGTTCGTTGATAGATTGGAGGTGAATCTCGGTGAAAGCCGGACGGACGAATGAAATCGGAGATATCTGTTCATCTTAATTGACTGCCGTTGTTGTTTGCGACTTGCCAACGGCGACGACGAAACCGAAACTACCGGAACTGAACGTTCTGATACTCTTTCATAAATATCAAACTGAAAGTAATATTACGAAACATCATAAGATTTCCTGTACTTTAGAAAAATTACTTAAAGTTTCACGATCTATTTGAATTACGACAATGAATCCTAACATAATTCTCTCTTCGGGAGTCTTTCATTAATTACGTTTTGTATACGGAATTTTTCGATAGATGAAATCGGACAATGACACGATCGACCGTGACGATCGTCGAACGTAATATGCTTCCCATTTCTAGGGCAGGTTTCGAGTGCGCGAGACGAACGCTCCTAATCATTCCGTAAAATTGATAAACGGTGCACCGTGATCTATGGTCGTGCGCGATAGCAGGATACGTCTGTCCAGAAGAGAGAGCACGATGGCGACCGAGGCGGATCGGCGCTAGACAATTAGCAATGGGATCCGCTGCCGGTCGGCGGTTTCTTGCCGCTCGTTCCTTTTTCCTAGCGGGATTATTCGCCCTGCGATGCGGATAATCGCCGTTCGTGGACGGCTCTCCCTCTGGGCCGTCCGTCCATTCGCTCGTTCGTTTGTTCGTTCGAGAGCGAGCAATATTACTGCCAGGCACGCTACGAGGATAAGAAGAGAGAAGGAGAGGGAGAGAAAATACAGAGACGGAGAAAAAAAAAAGATCGGCGAAGAAAGCCGAAGAGCAGGATTTATTATGGGGATCGTATGTCCCGTAAGAGCAGCCGTGAAAGTGCACCGCGCCTGCAACCGAGAGAGCCGGTACCGCAGCCTCGCCTTTACGATTCCACCGCACTCGACATTCTGGCTGCTTCGTGCATATGATTAGTTAGCGGTAGATCATAGCCGCGTATGAATTATCGGCTAATCGCGCGCCACTGCCGGCGAATACATCTCTCTCCTTCTCTCTCTTTGGCCATGGAACGACTCTCGCGAGAGAGGTTCTTCGGCGAATAAAACGATTGCGCCAAAGAACGTGGTATCTTTCTCTTTCTTTCTCTCTTTCTCTCTCTCTCTCTCTCTCTCTCTCTCTCTCTCTTTCTCTCTCTTTTCTTTTAAAGTTCGCATTCCCGTAGTTATGAGATTACGACCTAACCGTGAAATACGTTTAGTCTCTCCGATCCGCTCCTGCTCTCCGCGAGTTATCCATTCTATTCGCTCGCGGATTCCGCACGATCGTCAATCAATCGAACAGTTGGATTATCGTGGATTTGGATGGACCATTAATAAAAACGCTCTGACAGTAATGAGAAAAAAAGAATAAATTGTAAAACATCCAGGGTGGTTTTTTCTTCTTTTTTGGATTACGACGAACTTTCAGCAAAAAGATTGACACGGCATCGTTAAGACTTCGATCTTACGTAACTGCCGAGTTCGAACGTTATCCCGTAATTCACTCTGGTATCATGAACGACACGCTTCTTGCAACTTTCGTACCTGTCGATACGCCTCTTCTTATCCTCGCGTGGCTATCGTCGCTCATCAACGAGATTTCTGCGAGTGTATCCACGAGAAATCCAATCGCGCGGAATTTACGGAGCAAAAAGGCAGCGCGGGATCAGGTGGAATTTACGAGTATCATAATCGTTCGGTTATAGCGTACATCGCAGATCCGTGCGGATATTGCGAATGTTCAACTATATATTTTTCAGGATTTTTCCCCTCCAATTTTTTCTCTCGTTTTCTTTTCTATAAATATAGAGGGATATTCTTGGGGATATTTTTTCATATGTCTCTTTAACATTTTTTTCTCAGAGGAAGTCAATTCTATAATTAATTTCGGATTACAAATTGTGGGATAAAATATGATACTTTTATTATTGTGTGGATTGATATGCTTTTCTTCACTTAATTTGTTCAAATTCTATTGTATTTACGCTTATGAGAGTATGCATGTATTCTGACTGAATAATATTTTTTTGTTTCAGGTAAGTTTCAATCCAACCTGTATTTCGATGTTTTTGCTTGGTTTAGCTGATACTATTTATGATTGGGGTAAGTGGAAATTATAAACGTGGATTCAAGTTACAGCGAAGTTGCAAAGATACGATAATAACTTTGCGTATATGTGTATATGTCACGAGACTTAGTTCATTCCGGTGTTAAGTAGTATCGATTTTTAAAGTCAACTTCAAAAGCCTACGTGTGTTTAATACATAAAAGAGAAATGAAAAGGGATAGACATAATAAATTAATATAAGCGTGGGATAAATTGGGATGAAATGAGATACTCGATAAAACATTTTCGGTTAACGTTTTTATATTTATAGGACGTAGATTGAATGAATACATACATTTTCTAATGTAAAATAATTAAAAAGGAATTTTCAGTATATTTGATCAATCTGTATTATCGAGAGAGAACGCGAATATTAATGATATACGAGAAACTTAATTTATTTCAAGGATATTACAAGAAGAAGAAAAATTACACAACACGATGACCTTATTAATGTAATTAGAGCATAATATAGAATTGAGTTTAACGAATTCTAGAAAATATTTATAAATAGAGTCCATTAACAGACATATACACTCGCATATTAGAGATAAGAATGCAACCGCAATCTTTGTAGAATGCGCCACGTGCAGTTATGAGAAATCATGAATTATGCATACTTCTGAAAATTATAATCATTCCTGCGTTCATTATATGACACCTGTGCCAACCGCAGAAGAGATTTTCTAGTACATATGATTGATCCTTGAGACATCATTGTGTGCGGCATTCCTTTCAGCTCTAGCCACACGTTCTAATTTGAGGAAGTGAGTGTTGCGGTCCTCGATAGAAAACATCTACTATTTTTTGTCGTTCGCTTACTGGTTATGCGACATATTTTCCGCGACGTGTATTTCATGTTCGTGCTTTGCCACAGGTTGTACAAAGCGTGTAAAATGCGGTAATAGTAAAGGCTACTATTACCGTATTTTTATGTTCAACTAATATTCTTCGGGGGATAGCCGCCTGAAGTAAAATAAATAGTGTTGGCTAGACCACGCGCAATTTTAAAATACTCTGTGCCGAGAGCAATTGTTTGCCTACTACACCTGCAGACTAGAAAACTAGGAGGTGGAGCAATTAGTTATTATTAACCGCTAGTTATTTTTAATAACTAAAGAACACAATTTTTCTAATTCTTACATAATTTTTCAACGAGAGTCAGGATAAGAGCGAACAGTTAGAAGACGCAAGAAGATCGGAGACCGAGCAGAATATTTCCCGTACCGTTCCCTCGAACACGGAAAAGACGCATCGCCTACGGTGCTTTTCGGCACGTAGCTTTGCGGTCGCGTCAAACACACTTCTGCATCTTTATTTTTGCAATCCCAACGTGCACGATACGATCGACGCGAGTAAAAACCATCCTTTACCAGCGTCTTTTGGCTCTCGCTGAAAGAGACATCAAGCGCTACATTTTTAAGGGACTTCATAGCCTTCGGAATGGCTTTTTTATTGCACTTCTTATTTAATGTGTTATATTTATTCTTTCTTGTCCAGAAAATAATCGCGGATACAAACGCTTGGCCATTGCCAAGCTAAATATTAACCGCGTTTTTATGATCATTCTACACTTTTACAATATTATAAAGTAATATCAACGCGTATTGAATTATTTTCTGTTCTTTTGTTTGAGGCACAAGTTGCGCATCTTGAAGATTATTTATTGTATTCGCAAGATTTTCGATATTTTTAATTTTTTCGACGAAAATAATTTCTGCTGGTACAATCGTAAGGCGTACAAAAGCAAGTAGACGATATATATTAAACTTCATCGCCTTATTATCATATTACAATCACGATCGAAAACGTAAGGGTATACGTGTTGTCTTTATTGTCTTGCGAGCGAAATGAATTCAATATCGAGATCCATCCTAATGATAATCGGTAACTATGAGGAATGGTGTGATCCCCCGGGTATGACTCCATTACGAAAATTAATCGCTCCGCCGGAGCGGACGGTGCAAATCGTTTCAGTAATCAGTAATCACGAAGATGCGGCCGGTGTGCTTGTCCTCTCTTTAGGCCTTCGTTCCTTCTCTTTCTCTCTCTTATTTCCCTTTCCCGTATACGAAACCGTTCTTCGCTCTCCCTTTCGTTCTCCCTTCAAGAATACGCGTGTAGATCAGTGCCTCCCAACCTTTTTGTGCACGCAAGATTTTCTTGCGGGTGGTCCTTCAGAAGCGCATCTTGACCCGCCACGTCGAATTACGTGCAACGGTGCAATTTTTATTGGCAACTTTTATCGCTAATTTTTTATTCGTGCAGAAGCGTTCGTATTCGCTTAAATTAATTTTGTATATTACTTTTAATCAGCAAGGAATATAATTTTTTACTGTTCGATGAACAACGTCTAGTTTCTATAACATCTCAATTGTCAGCTGGATAGACTGCTCGATTTAGGGTTGTACAATGATTCTTTTTAATATTTGAGAAATTTATTAATTGGATGGAAATATATATTTGAAATTCACTGGAAAAAAATGTCGTCGCGCACAAAACAATTTGTTGGGAAGCACTGACTTGGATCTATTCTGGCGTTCGATTCGCGTGCTGGCATTATAATCGACGGCGATACTTTAACGATACTTTAACGATGCTTTAACGCACCATGTTTCCGATCGTTTCAGGGCAGTGGGGGAAAGGGGATATTTATTACTCACTTTAATAGTCGGCCTTCTAAAATGTCACGAGCGCGATTATTGTGAAGCATAAAATTTGCATACCGTTTTATCGGGCAACATGCACGACCGATACGCATAGGTGAGAATTTTGCAGGTGGAATGGAGATTAATTGTCTGGCTAATGAGTTGATAGTTTGTTACGCGGGGACGTAATCACGCGCTGCGACGTAAAATTAATTGAACGGTGGCAAAAACGTGATCGAGCCAAAGCACGCCAAGACGGCAAAAGAGATGAATGAAAGAGGGTAGAAGGAGGAAAGGGGGTACCGGACGAAGAAAAACGGGGAATGAGACTAACAAAAATCACGAGAAGACAGGACCTAAAGGAAAGCGCAATTATATGTTAAATGAAGCCGCTTTAAATTCAATTCTGAGTTACATGCTTCGCGATTCTTTAACTTAACTCGTCTTCTATTCTATCGCCAACTCATTAAGGTTAAATATTAACTATTTTTAATAAATAATGAATTAAAATTATTTAACAATGATAAAAATATCTGTTGTAGCTTTATATCGTCGAATAATAATATGTAATGCAATTGAAATAACTATATGTTTCCGCGTATTTTCAGTAAACGTATCAAGAAGCATTCTCTGTTACTGTCTTTACGCGCACGCCTACTAATATCTAACGAAAGCAAATTTAATTGGCCATATAAATAATTAATTTATTGTTATTTCTGCAATATACTTGATCCGCTCAGTCAAGGCCGCATTCGAGATCCGTGAACGATAACGATTATTAGCACGCGAGATGAAGTTCCTCGTCGTTCTCCGTCGTCGTACTTTTTGTCCCTGTCCTGTTCTTGTTTTTTTCTTCACTTCGAAACGCGATCAACCTCGCTCTTCACAATCCAGCTCAATATACGCTAATTGGTGCGTTCGCCGCGTCGCGATATTTTACTGTCCGGCATTTAATATCTCGTTTGCCGACCATTCAGGTAACGACACGGCATCCGGACTGTTCGCCTTAAAACCGTGCTTTTATACATCGCACTTTCAGCAAGTACGACGAAAAATTATGCTAGAGTGATTTTGGCGTGATTTTATTAATCTCTGAGACTCTTACTGCTTGTGAAGCTTTTAACTCTCATATAAATGGGAATGATCATCTTTATATATATATATGTTTACGTGTTAACAAAATTTATATTATTATATTTAAAGTCTACTTTAAAATTTATATATTTTTTACTTTTCTTTTAATTGCATGATATTATATTTAGCGGTAAAATACATATTGCTAAATACATAGTTATTAAATAAAATTGGTAAATTTTATGATATATCGTTAATATCTGTACGGTAAAATCTGCTATAAGCTATCTTCTAAGCAGAGATTTGTACAAATTATTTTTTATTTTATCGCTAAATATACGTCAATGCCTTCAATGATCTTTGATATCGCATGCTTATGATCGAACATTTATCAAAATCATCGTCGATTATTTCTATTTCGCTCGCATACATCAATCTTTGCCACACGCACGCGTGACTTTCCCTTATTATTTAATTTACCGCTAATTAAAGCCGAAGCGGGAAATAGAAGGCACTGCCTGAAAATGGGTACGTTTACCCACCGCGTGGAGAGAAGGGCATTCCCCACAACTGCCGTGCCATGCCTCTCTCGCATGTTCGTGTTAACCCTTTAATTGATCGCCCGAGGCGAGCTTCTCTCTCCCTGCCGGCCGCGAAAAATCTCGATTCATTCCTGTTTTCTTTTACGACGCTCGTAATTCCCGCGTGGCTATTCCAAGTAAATTTTCATCCATGCGAATGCCAACAGTTCGAGCTAATAATAGTAATTTCTAATTAAATCAAATCATATTTTGTGATAATATATTTGATGTTATATAAAACAAGATACTGTGTTTGTTGTTATATAAACGATGTTTCTCTAATAATTTGAATTCAAGAGAAGTGCCAAAATATAGGAAGTGTTCGCTATAAGAGACTTTTACGAAGCTCGATGAAATATTTCTCCTTTTGGTTTTCCTTTTTTGAAATTTCCGCCGAGTGAAAATTTTCGCAATTTTCTGATATCGTACGTTTTATTCTCTCGCGCAGTTACGGTCTGCAGGATTTACGCGAAGAACAGCGACGTTCATTGACTTCGTAATCTGCGCATTCGTAATCTCGAAGCGTCGCTTTATCTTCTCCGCTCATGATACGCACCGTCAGTTTTTCTCGCATAGCTCAGCGCGACGCGGCCGGTTTAAGGTTTGCACGACATTCGCGATTTTCGAGTTGGCGCGATTCTCTCACGCGCGAAAACAAAGACACGACTTCGCTATAGAGCACCGTGTGGATAAACCGGATAAACTATCCGACGAGCGGCGCGTCGTCGACTGGAAGTGAAGAAGTTTCCGGTTGGCTAAGTTGGCTGTTTAAAATTGGCCACTGGTTGTTGTGAAGTTACGTTCTACGATCGGCGACGTGAAGTCACTTAGCGCGAAGTAAAAGAGGCGAGAGCGCGAACGACGACGAGTCATCGCGCGAAGTGACAGGGTCCGCTGGACCGGAAAATTCTTCAACAACGGGCACCGAGGAATGTGAAGTACATAATTTCGATACGTCGTGAACATTCCGCTGAATCTTTCGTGCGAATTGTCGCGTCTTGTAATCTTGACACGTCTGCGAGACCGGCTAGACGCGGTCGCGAAGTGGAACGTTGATCTCGTTACTCGATAAAGCTCAAAATCTACAAATTGTTGATTTTTTACAATGGAAGAGTTTCATATTTTCTAGAGAGAATAAAAGAATGGCTGATGCAAGGCAATTATGGCTCCCCGACTTGAAAATTGGTAAAAACATGCGCAAACACATTTTCTCGGTGCTCTCAATTTTTCTTATAAGTTTATTATAAGTTTTATTCAAAGAATGCTGCTTCTTTTCGTCATTTCTAGCAATAACGTTTGCCCTAACGCTCTCTTTCACTGGATTATCCTTCGCCAGCTTCGCCTCGACTGGCCGCGTACTTTATCGTCCGCGATCACGTCCCCTTATAGAGGCCGAGCCGCAGAATTCGCGCGACCGATTCTCCGCATACGAAATTGCCGGCGTCCCGCGAGTTCTCTCCACAGCAGAGGAATAAGAGTTCCGCGCGTTCGAGCGATTGCGGGGGGAATTGTTCGTGCTCGTTCCTCGGGCCGGACGGGAATAAAATCGCGAAAGAAGAGGCTGATTCTTCGGCGGGTCTGCGCGCGCGGGAAGGAAGATGCCCCTTCGCTTCCAGATCCCGCATTCGCGAGATCCTTCCTTCCCCTCGGCTTCTTCTTGCCGCTCTCGGCCGTTGTTGCTCGCTTTTGCAGCGACAGGATAAGTAAGGGTAACTACGTCTCAATAGCCTCCATCGTGGTAAACCGAGGAGCGCGACCTAATATGGGATTGCTTGCAACAACCATCACCATCGCCACCATCGCGGCAGCGTGCACCACCATCGAAGCGAACGAAGAGGAACGGCCACGGAGGGCGAGGACCGCGAGGAAGAGGCCAAGCGAAGGGAAGGACGCGCGGGGAAGGGGGAAAAGAGTACTGTAAATTATTATTGCCGCTAGTTTCTTGCTTGCAGCGTTGGGTAGTCTGCCTACTGCCACATCGTACGCGTTACTGCGCTACTTATCTTCGTACCCACCCGCGGCAAAAGTCTTCCTCCACCTTCTCCTTATCTTCCCCTTCGTATTCTTCTCCTTCGTCTTCCCCGTCGCAGCATCGTCGTTGCCGTTCGCGACCGACGATCGCCGTTCTTCCTGACTGCAAACGTTCCGGGACGTCGAAAGAAGTACTTTCGGTAAAAAGCGAACCTCTCGAACAGCCGTTGCACTCTCAATCCAAGTCCTTTTATTTGATTCCGTAATTCGCTTTTTTTTCGCCATCTGTCTTCGTTTATCGATAGTATAAGGAAGTCATAACTTGATATCATTAAAAACTAATTTTTTTGTCATATTTGCTGTTTCAGTTAAAGTTGATTTATTTCCTTTATCATTTCGTTGCAAAAATGAAGCGAATATATATTTTTTAAACTATGGCATATATATTCACAAGTTAAGTAAAAGTGTTAGTTCAAAGAGAAACTTTAGTCATTCCTGATTTAATGACGAATCATACACATACAAATATATATGCGTGTTAAACTATTGCTGTTACAAGGCTAAGCAATTACGCCATGCTTGTGTTTTTATTTGTTTAATTAAGAAAGAGAGGGTATTTTCTCTATTTTGAGGAAACTGCTTTTTGCGGATCTGGTGTTTGTCCCTTCGTTAACTCGCGTAATGAATGCATCACTCACACAATAACGTAACGATGTCAAGAACGTTTTTTACGGTAGGACAAGTTCACAACTTGTCTTCATATTTGCTCCCGCGGCAAATATTTTGCCGTTTCTTGCTCGCGGTTCGTCGAACCCATTGTTCTCGTCCACGGGCGAGAAAGTCCGGGTCCGGGGAGACGACGGGAGGAATCTTGTAACGCTCGGTTATAGCCATTAATCTTCGGCCAAAGGAGCGTGTCTTTTCGTTTCGTCGCCTAATCGAAATGCCACGATGCTTGACATCGCCTTCATTGCAATACGCGAACGATATCGGAATTTATCCGGTCGATCGAAGGTCGTCGTCGCCGTCGCGGCCTATCGAAAAGCGGTGATCAACTGTAGAGTAAAGGCACGTTTAACGACAGGACGCGATTACGACACCTCCGTGCGACGACGATCGTTATCTTTACGAGCGGTAAAAGCGGCCGATGCACGATCGCAGATTCGCGGTGTGGCACGACACGACGCAAGATTCGTTCTCCAGCAGCAGGTGTTCGACGATCGCACAATTATCTAATATAGAAAATGAAATTTAAATATCTATCTAAAATAAAGGTGAACAAATAAATATTTCATCCGGTTACACGCGCGAATATATCTTTGCATTTTCTTCTGCTTTAAGATTATTTATAAATAAATCAATTTGTGAAAATCGAATATCTGTATTAAAAAATCTTATGAATATAAAGAAGATAAAAGTGAGTTTTTTTTGCGATTGAGGAAATATATAATTTATTGTTATAAATTAGCTGGTTGCAAGTTTGATTGTTGTCTCGATAGAAATTCCAACGTGGATACGGCCCCGACCTGTAGCCCAGGGCGTTTTTGCGAACTGCGATATGGCAAGGGTGGGGGCGAATCACGCGGTCTGGAAAAGATATCTGGAACGGCAATTATGTTAATTGATGAGCGGCTCGTGTTCACTTGGCCGATCTTGGCGGTCGGCGCGAACGATAGGTATTTCTCTTCAACGCGCTCGCGCTCGCGGCGGCAAAAGTGCTGCACGCCGGAATTCCGCGTGTTACGGTAGCGATCATGCAGAATGTCGTTCACCAGATAGGTATTTACTCGAGATATAAGAGACGGCGATTGTTTGCACCTGTACGCGATGGAGAAAGGCGATCGCGAATGGTATTCTATGAAAAACTGGACAAGTCGCGTTTCCCTGAAATTATGTTGTATGTTCTTAATGTTTTGTAACGCTGCTGTTGCAAAGAGAAAGCAGTATATCTGCTTCAAATATTTGCTCGAAATATATGTGTATCATACTGCGCAAAAATGGTTAGAGTGAGAGAGAAAAAGAAGTTACTCATCTTGTTCTTGCGTAGTATGATTTCAATGCGGAAAACAAAGCCTCCGTAGTACGCAAATCTAAACGTTATTAATTTTAATCATATTTAGCTAATCTTCATTATGACGCTTACGTAATTTCAACTAGCTTCATTGTGTTACACCATCGGTATCTACTCCTACTGATATGCCTTACACCCACTTATCTGTTCGTTTTGCCGTTATCGCCTTTCACCTTCTCCTTTACAGTACTCACTGCACGCTTCATCAATCCCCCGCTCGTGCCACAAGCCACAACGCGAATCCGTTACATTAGCAATCCACTTATACTTGATACGCGTTTTTCCTATTTTCGTATTGTCGCCGTTTCAGGCAACTGCGATATCGTAATGATGAAGATTTGAAGGAAGTTACTTAACATTTCGCTATGCATATATTTCACGCGGTATGTACATTCGTGATTTGATCATGATCGGCCAGCAGTAATATTTTACCAAGTAATATAACCAAGAGAAATAATTATATAAAGAAATATGGAACTTGACAAGCGTTTCGTGCTGTATGCCACGTTTTATAACGTTAATTTCGAGTAAATAAACTGTCTACTTGGTTAGATTAAGTCATAAATAACTATCTAATAATATGGATATAAGATCTTTATGCGCACTAATATAATAATAATAATATTAATTAGTTCGAATAAGCATAGATATATTTTGATGTTGTAAAAATAAAACTTGAATAATTCTAGATTCTAGATTATTTAAAAAATAATAATGACGCGATAATAATTAAAGTAAATATTATATTAAAATATAAAACAATAATAATTGCAATAAGAGTAAAGAATTATATATCCTGTCGTTAATTTTTCACTCTAATGAAGCTAATCGTGATAGTATTTTACAATCACATTTATCGAACGTCGACTCGAATGACTCTCAGATTCTAATGACGTGTCGGATCGTTCGCGGAATAGAGCCGCGAAATGCTCAATGGCTCGTAAATTCGTCGGAATGACGCGAATCGTCAGCCGACAATCGGCCAGTAGCATGTTTTCATCGTGAATCGCCTCGTCGCCTCCGTCGTCGTTCGAGGACGACTCGTCGGAGCCGAGAGGCGAAAACACCTGCACAACAAGGACTCTTCTCTCCGCCGCCGCGCCGGGTCATGACACGCGAGGAGTCCTCCGTTTTCACCATTACGCAATCGTGGATGATCGTTACCATCCTTCGCGAGGTAGCACCGTGAGCGTGGCAACGCCAGGCATCTTCTCTCTTCCTGATGGCCGACCCGGCCGAGCCAGCATCGGCACGGAGCAAATGTCGTGCGAATCGCGCCGCTTGTTTTCATCCTTCTCTTACGTGCCGCCGTTATTGCGTCACCCTTACGTTCGATGCAAGGCTCCGCGCGGGGGAAATCAGATCGGAAATATTCGACCGGGTGTTATTAACACTACGACTGCCGCGGAGTAAGATCATAAATCGCATCTGTGTCTTTGGAAACGCGGTTGCGCTCGGGTATAATTAAAGGTTCCGCCTGTCTCGTCGAATTCGTATTATTGTTTAGTCGCAACGGCCGATCGGTTTATGTAACGAGCCGAGAAAATTATAAATTTTTTCCTTCTGAAACAGCTCGAAGAGATTTCTTTAGACAGGATGCAGGTTCGCCTTCATCGTGATGAGATTAAATCGAAGTTGCAGCGCCCGCAGGTAATTCGTTGATTAACCCGGCCACAATGAAGCGCCTCGTTGCGAAACTCAATATTAGCCCGCGATAAAAATCGCGGCCTAATACGTGCGCGCACTTTCTAATAGCGGGGGCCTTTGTAAACCGGCACGTTGGACCGATCGTGCGCGAGTGACAAGTGAGGATAGGGTTAAATGTGAACGGCATTATCCCCTTCGGCCTTGGTGTAACCGCGATTAGGAAGAGCGCGAGCCGCGTAAGGTGAAGATCGCTTGTCATTAAGATTGATGGTGTTTCGCGCGTAATTTGAGAGATTCGTAAAAAGTCACACGTGCGCGCGCGCAGCATAACGTCTGAATATTCTTTCTCGCTGCAATTACAGAAAAACGCGCGTAAAACCTGTTCCTGTAAATTGAATTAATGAATTTTTACGCGAAACGAATCGAGAGAGTTTATCAGAATTTATTTTAAAACTTATTTGCATAACGGTATATCAGTTTTATCTGAAGGAAAGAAATGGATCCGTCTGTGATTATCGAGCGCACGCTGCGTTTTCTGCCTTTGCATTTAACAATTTTCCAATTAACGCGGCATGAAATTCAGTCCACACGCGTGGAATTATCAAAAGGTGAAATCTCGACCGCTCTGCATATTTTACTTCCTATCACGACCTTTGTAACAAAGTTAACGTTCTTACGCCGAGACAAACGGGGTGATTTCTTTTATCGCTCTCAAATATCTCGCAGGGTGTGTCTATGTCCGATCGTCTTTGATTTGCGTCGCATTATTGCACATAAATCGCGAGGGGAATAACTTGGCGAACCAAAGCGGAGTCGTCGACCGCGGGCCTGGCTTCGTGACGGTTTTCTCGGGCGAGCCAGGCTCAAGAATGGCAATGCGAAACGCAAGTTCTGGACGAGAGGAAAGAAAGCGAGAAAGAAAGGTGGGCAGGCAGGAAGAAAAAGGCGAGAGAAAAAGAGCGAGAGAGGAAGAGAGGATGAGAGAGGAAGAGAAAGAAGAGGAGCCCCGAAGCGGAGAGGGAAGGCGTGACAACGGCCGCACTTAGCATAACAATATTTACTACTAGAAGAAACTTAAGAGAACTTGAATATTCTATGCGGTGGCCTCGCCCAGGCCTTGCACAACCACTCGCGCGAGTCCCGCTCGCGGTCCCTCGGCTGTATAATTATGCACGAGGATGGGACAGCGTGAGTGTCCCGCTCGCGTATGTGTGTATAACGTGATGTGCGTGCACGATGCGCGCGTATGCGGGACTCGAGCTTCGTCGGAAAGAATGCGCGCGGCGGTGCCGGGATTGAAGCTAATACGCGCTCTCTCGGGACAACGTGATTTTCACCTTCGACTTGGAACGCCGCCGCGCCGCAACACCGGAGCCGTTGATCGCGTGGCGCGCATCGGGGTTTTGAGTAATTACACGAGTACACGTCACATTCCCCGACTGCCAGTCGGGCTGTAGCCCGTTGAATTAGGGGCTCCTTTATGCAGATTTTTACGCGGCGGTCTCAATGTTGCGCTTTTGAAACACGTTATTGGATGATATTTCTGAACTCTCCGGAAGTTCTCCAATTATGTACATCCTACCTGCGCCAGAGGATGCACTCTCTCGTTCGAAAAGTGAAAACTGTTTGACTGATAATCGGAAATGTTGTTAAATTACGACAAATTGAAACAATGGCAGATGTGACAAATTTATGTTGTCTATTATGTTGTCTATTATGTTTCCCAGTAGCGCCAGAGGGAGGAATGCATCATCTAATCATTTCGCGTGTGCACGGAGAGTTGCCGAAGAAGGAGAATCATGTCTTAGAAACGTCAGTACGAAGTCTCGCGGCGACAAGACGAGAGATAACGCAATTTCGACGCCGCGACAAAGCGGCGAGTTTCGCGCCTGAAACCGCATCGCGCGAACGCGCGATGCGGGACAATTGAGTGAAAGGCGAATTGTGGTCGGCGGTATCATCATCGTATCCGCTCGCGCGGCGTGTTTGCGCTTGTCGTGCGTGAAAACGCGACGATGTCACGTTAAGAAGTAGACGTCGTCGACGTCTCTAGCGGAGAATGGGAAATTGAAAAGCGTTATCTAGGAAAGCGGTAACGATCGAGTCGCGGGATAGGGAGAGGAGCGGGCGGAGAAAGAGAAGGACATTTACACGTTTCGCTGCACGGCAGCTCGCATTTGGTATCTATCTACACTCTACTCGGCGGAGTGAAAGTTTTGTATGATCTCGAGATTGCTGTTGCTGCTGCTGCTGCTGCTGCGTCGTGGTCGTCGTCATCGTCGAAAAAATCGCACGCGCGTAAAAACTCACGTTCCGAGCGTAACTTTCCGCGTGAGCAAAAAGTCGCGCGCACGGCTATTTCGTCATGTACTCATGTGTATCGTGCGCGTCCTGTGCGCGTCTGTGTAATTCTCTTCTCTCAAGAAGTTAGTTTTAAAATATAATAATTATTATGTAAAATTTTATTTTGTATATATTATAATCTTTTTTAGCAGATAATATGTGTTGGTCATGTCATCGCGCTGTTTTCACAAAAATCTCGGTTTATTCTCTCGACGTAAACTGATACTGAAATAACAGCGTCGCAAATTGACAACGACGTGATTGATGGTTTCTCGAAGCTTTCCTTGCCATTATCGCGGAGCTCTCAATCCTAACCAGACAAGCGTACACTTTCATTTAGCGAAAGTAGCGAAAGGGTCAAGTATCGACTACTGTACGCGAACCAGTGATTGAACCCTCTGTCCTTTCTAAATACGCGCGGGTGAAGGATGAGCGTTATTTACGTGAGATTATACGGCGGTCTACGTTACCGCGTCTACATATTTGTTTAATCACGTGTAATTGCAATTCGCTAATCTATCAGGCCGAACGCACTACCGGGATTTATAGCGGAAGTGTAACTGACTGCGATAGATCTATTCACCCTCGTGACGTTCACCGCCGTTCGCTTTCGCCGAACATATTCATCGACGGGAGTTGAATTGAATAGCGGAGCGATAAAATGACAGACCGCTAATTATCAATGCTCGCGTACAGTCGTAATTTACGTGTATACCGTCAACATCGTAAATCGCCATTATCCCGTGCACCTTACTTTCCTCCGGACCCCGCTTTAGACGCGTCGTAATTTCGCCGTTAGCGTTTTCATCACGCCCACACTCCCCGGCAACGAACTTTCAAATAGCTCAGTTTTGATAAGTGATTGTTATCGTCACGCATAATCTGCCGATGCGAGATTCGTGCCTGACAATATTGCAGATTCGTGAAGCGTGGGAAGAAATAACCGTGTAATCATTAGCAATAAATAAGGCAAATA
>NW_020226833.1:4829-10141 GCF_003070985.1 Temnothorax curvispinosus | reverse complement strand
CCAGATTTTTGTAAGTTTGTCAACTGCCGACCTGGTCATGGCACAACGTCTTTTAATTTCTTCCTCGCATCCTCCCTTATTGGTGATCATGGAGCCAAGGTAAGTGTAACTGTGTACAACTTTACAATTGGCTATACTTCTAACATCAGGTTTGTTATCAGCCATCCGATCCACAATCATCATCTTGGTTTTGTCTCTGTTGATCGCGAGACCAAAGTTGAGGCTTATTCTTTCCAGGAGTTGAAGGAGGTTTAGTATGTCTTCCTCAGTTGATGCCAGAAGAGTGGTATCGTCAGCATATCGCAAGTTAGATATCAGCCGTCCGCCCACGGATATACCTTTATCCCATTCCTCTAGGGCAATTCGCATGATATATTCCGTGTAAATATTGAATAATAAAGGTGAGAGGATACATCCCTGCCGAACCCCAGCACGAACCTCGAAGTCTCCGGAATCGCCTCCGCGACCCTCAGGCCCGACAACCTGTCAATATAGTTCAAGAAAGTCATGTCATTTGTGTTGACTTTAGCACGATAATTTATTAGCTCGAGAGCAAGGAAAAAGTCAAGGAAATAACTTTGCCGTTATACTTTAAATATATTTGCACAAAGGTGAGTTTACAAAATGGAACGTGTTTCTCGCACAGCGGATCGACTTCAACTAACAAGCGCTGTTCATCAGTTTCCGGTGACGCGCTCGGCGCGTTTTGCTCTGGTCAAACCAAAAATGTCTACCAGCAAAGGATTGTATTTGTTCACGTTCACAGTCAAATTGAGTATACGCGACAACGCCCACCCGCTGTCGCGTTCCTAAAATTCTTTGAGACGCGATAAAGTAGGCTCGATAACGTGTCGATAACGCTCGTACCACTCGCGCAGATCGGACGCACGAAAGAGTTCATAGTTTCCCGTGCTGACACTTTTGTTCGCACGTTTGTCACCCGTCACAAACTCGCCGTTGAACACAGTGTTTATCTTTACACTTGCGTGTCTTTGCATGACGTTCCGCACACGATCGAGCACGATGACTTCAACGTCTTCGAGAAATTTTCGCGGTTCGATGTAATTGATATTTATCACCACACTGGTCAATACACGGTTTTTGAACGCGGCATCGATCTCTCGCCAAACGAGTCTTTCCGCGTTATCGTCACTACTAGTGCTTGCCGCGTACTCACCACCGATATGTACGAACCTAATAGAGTCTTCGCACCTTCGAGTCGCGCGATTCTTGCCACTAAAGATTGTCTGTTTACGCGGTTCTCATCTGTGATTGAGAGCTGCGGACGTTTGGAACGACAGTCTTCTTCGAGCTGCTCAATAAATTTCTCACATCGCCGTGTCCATGCAAAATATTCGTCCAAGGTAGCGATTTGGTTGGATCGTTCCAACAGGTTGCGTTCTGTTTCATCGTGATGTTCCATGTTTTGTTTTTTAATACTGTCTTTTTTAGATCACGTCACATTCTTCGATGGAGCACTTGCACGTGACTCGATCGCACGCTGAACAATATCGTTTGCCACTTTGAATGTGATAGTGCTCAGACATAAAAAAATGAGGACTGAAGTAGGGGACATTAAAGTGATTATCCTCCCAATTATTAATATTATCAAGATCACATTCATAAGTTTTTTGAAGCATCAATAGATGATTAGGATTATTCAGACGGTAAGGGTACATATACATACGTATCGAATTGTTCATCACCACCAATTCGACGTATTTTCCAATACCTGTATGAATCTTAATGTATGTTGCTTCACAATCATAGAGCTGTTCACAAAATTTAGACGCCCAATAGCGATAGTCAACAATAGGCTTAATATGATACGGCACAACGTCAGTACAGCGAGCTGCACGTGATTCTTCCTCGCTAACGCACTCGTCCCGCAGCCGTCGATACACTTTTCGTCTCACGTTAGAATCCCAGTCATAAGGAGAAGAGGTATTGATAACGCCTCTTTGTCTAGCGAAGCGTTGACCGGTTCCGCGTATACCGAGTTCGCGATCGCGAAGAAACTGCACCGGCGATATTCGTCGCACATCCCTCAATTTCACTCCTTGATCTTCTTCACGCAAACCATTGGTGATATCTGTTGTAATACATTCCATTATTATATCATCCCTAGATTTTGGAGGCTCCACAGATTTCTCTTCAATTATCCGCACCATATGTTGCGCACGTTGTGTATAATGTCCCACTCGCAATAATGTTTTTTTTTTATTACTTTATGCAAGTCGGGCACATGTTGCACGGATATATTTGGAACAATGGAGTATTACGACAATCTGTGCAAAATTGAACGTTCATTACCTCGTGCGGTTCGGTTACATGCTCTCGATATTTACGTATGTGCTCACCAGTGTCTGGTGCAGCGATCATACACGAATAACACAGGTTATCTGAACCGTATCTAAAATAAAAATAAATTGCGCAACACTTCGTACGTCCATCTAACGCTAAAAATTCGGGACGCGACACTATTTTTTTCATAATTTCTATACGGTTATCGTCTCCATCGCTGTTATAAGTGCTGTCCGGTGACAACGGACGATCCTCGTTGGATGAATCTGCATCCATTATTGTCCATCTCTATTTTTGTTCACTGTTTTTGAAAAAATGTTTTCTTTATACCGCCCACTTGACAAAAAAACTTCAGCCCCGAGTATGAATTTTTAAGAGCCGCGATAATGTTTTTTTCTTATTGTGTGCAAATCGGGCACATATTACACGGAAATATCATATACAATGCTTCACAACATCTTGAACAATACCGGCCATGCGTCGTTCCGCGTCTCTCAACGAAGTGTTTTAGGCGAGCGTACATGTCGAAATCAAGGTCCGATAGAGCAACCATGCACTGAGCACATAGTGCAAGTGCACCACCCGTTGAATAATAAAAATATATTACACAATGACAATGTCTCGTACGTAAATTTAGTGCAACAATTTCCCAACGCAGCACTATTCTATCGATGACTTCTTCATGATTGTCGTCTTCATCACTGAAATAATCACTGTCGTCCGTTAACGCGCGATCCTCGTCTACATCCATATCAAAATTATTGCCACCTCCTTTATTGTGAAAAATATTCTTCTGTATTGAATACTTGACACAAAAAAACTTCACCCTCAAATATGAACGTTCGCGTCGCGAAAGCTAGCCGAAGACTGTGATCCGCAAGATGTGGATCCATAATCATCCTGGCGACAATGAATGTTATGCGTTTGTATAATTATCGTTAGACATATTTTGTTTATATATTCCAGCAGCCGGACATCGGCGCTCGCTTTTTGTAATATGCCGCGCCATAACTGAATACCGCCGCGACGGTTAAATCGTAATCTGCAGCGGCTCTTTCTAGAAAAAACATGAAGAGAACTCCGCAACGGTAGAATCGTCATCGGTGATAAATTTTTTCAATTGTTTACCTCGGCTATTTTATCTTTAAACCGTCGTCGGACCATCGGCGCTCGCTTTTGTAGTGTGTGAGACGCTGTACCGAATGGCGGCTTGCATGTTCTAGAAGGGTGAAATCATTGCAGAGACAAGTGTCTAACTCGCTATTTTGTTTACAGTCGCAAATCTGTGCATCGACGCGATGTTCCATCGATTGAGTAGAATTGTTTTTTAGTGCGCTTAGTGCGCTACCGTAGTATGTAAAAACAAAAAATATGTAAAAAAAGAAGAATAAAAAATGTATTTTTTTTTTATACTAGACATCACAGACGCGCGCTTTGCGCGCGCTATTTAGCTCTAATATTACACACAACTGTCAAAATATGCTATGACAGCCGATCACGAAGTTAGCGCAGCAACAGAATCAATCAGCATCGCGGAAAAGAGCCAACAAAGCAATTCGAGACTTTCGAGAAGACTTCGAGAGATGCGAGTATCGATTTAACATGCCTTTTTTTAGAAAGGATATATATATATAAATCACGACTTAATTTCTTCACATGCATTTCCATTCGAGTCGTATATGCGACATTCGACTCGAACCACTCAAGGCCACTTGAAATTTAAGGTATCGTATATCGTAAACTATGAAGCGATGCTCCGGCGACGCTCGCCTATTCGTATATCGTAAACTATGAAGCGCTCGCCTTTGTAGCGTGAAACTTCGCTGGAAGCGACTATCAGTTTACACGACCGCCATTATATTTTTCTCTGGCGACTTCAGTCTCATCGTAGCCGTGAGCCTGCTTGAACGTGTTTCGCCCGAAAATATTTTTTTCGAGGATTAGTGATGTCTTTGTGATTGTTTTTTACTTTCTTGTTTGTGATGCCTCCAAACCTTCCCCCGTATGAGGCTAAATACGTAAAATTAAGTGAAATTGTGGGAAGTGTCGCAGATTTAAATGATTTTAATTTTAATTTTAACGACTTTGATGATTTTAATTTTAACGACTTTGTCGCTGCTCTCCCGCGTCTCCCGCGTCTCCCGCGTATCCCGTGGACGATCGGTGGCGGACGCGGGCTTATCCCCCGCGGGCGGCCGGTACTAAACGTTAGTATCGCAGAATTTTTTGATTCCGACTTTGATATTGATAACTTCGAATCTGAAGTTATAGACGATAGTGATAGTGAGATTCAGGAGGTGAGGTCCGCTGCTCCCCCGCGTCAGCCACCCGCGCCCCGGCTTCCAACACCTCAGGTGGGCACGCCACCCGGTATCTCACGCGGGCGAGCGCTGCGGAACGCTCTCGGCCTCCCAACAGCTCAGGTGGGCACGCCACCCGGTATCTCACGCGGGCGAGCGCTGCGGATTGCTCTCGGCCTCCCAACAACTCAGGTGGGCACGCCACCCGGTATCTCACGCGGGCAAGCGCTGCGGAACGCTCTCGGCCTTTCAATAGTTCAGGTGGGCACGCCACCCGGTATCTCACGCGGGCAAGCGCTGCGGAACGCTCTCGGCCTCCCGGCCATCGAACGCGGGCGGGCACAAATTTACGCCGACTCCCTCGCGCAGGGTCGCGTGTATCGTCCAACCGCGGAGGACGAAAGATTGGCGGACGAGGCGTTCGACCAATTGGAATTGATGGCTGCGTTGAGACGGATGCCGGCGGGCCGCGGCCATGGGGCCCCCCCCCCGGGCGAGATTAAGGTATTTTCTTTTTTGTTTTTTTTACCTAAAAAATTAATAACGTGGAAGCGAGAGAGAGAAACCGCGCGCGAGTAAGAGATAACGGCGAACGAGACGCGGGCGTTGGACGTGGACCCCCATTCTCCCGCGGCGCGCCGCCGATAGAATTCCAGCAGCCGAACGGCGCCCGTTAGCCTTTGTAATACCCCGCGCCGATTAAGTGAT
>NW_020226833.1:0-4729 GCF_003070985.1 Temnothorax curvispinosus | reverse complement strand
CCCGCGGATTCCCTCGCCCTAGAACGCGGACACTTACCCCCCCCGGACCATCCTCGGCGTAGAACGCGGACATCCCCCCTCCTCGGCGGTACCCTTGTCAACGATATGTTTATTAACATTTAATAAACATGTCCCGACATGCTCGCCGACCACCCCCCCTCCCCGCGGACCACCCGCGCTCACGAGTCTTCCCCCCCGCCCCGCTCCTCCCTCGCCCGCGGTACCCTTCCCGCCCCGCTCCCCCCTCGGAGCCCACGGAGTAGATCTCTCAAAATAACTCCTGCTAAATATTATCCGCAAAATAGAAATATTATCCGCAAAATAGAAATATTATCCGCAAAATAGAAATATTATCCGCAAAATAATATCTCGGTGGCGCGGATCTCGGTGTGGAGAGGGGATGACGTCATCGGCGTGGAGGGGGATGACGGCGTGTTTGCATCATTAATTAAATTAGGTTATAAAAAATTATATTAATTTATATAGAATACAAATAATTAAATTAATTAAGTTAGGTTATGATTAATTATAACCTAATTTAATTAATTTAATTATTTATAACCTATAAATTAATATAATTTTTTATAACCCAATTTAATTATTTATAGCCTAATTTATATATAATTAATATAATAATTTAATTTAAAAGAAATTTACATGACTTAAACTATGGAGTTGAATGCAGGAAGAGATGGCGTCGAAGTCCTTTTTTTTCTAGGTCTACGTTCAACAAAAAAAATCAACAAAAAACCATATTTTACGTGACTTAAACTATATATAGAGTCCCATATTGGGGAAATGAGAGTGGAAGACAGGAACGGACAAGTTCGTACGTGCTGTGATGAGATTATTCTATTTTAGATAAAAGTTTTTATCTATAAAATCATAGAATGACCCTCGAGAATTAAAAATAAGAGAGAAAAGAGGCAATTAGGGTCGGACGCGGTTCTTCGTGCGTGGAATCAGTTTATTCGTCTTCTTGAAGTACATTGATATGAACGTTATCCAGGAGATTAGTCTCGGAAATGACTCATATAAAATTACAGAGAAATAGTATTAATTTGCAAAATGACACCGAATTTTTACACCACGCATATATAGCTGTTTTAAATCAATTGTAAACTTGCCCATGAACACTTCTTACTGGTTAACTAAACTTGGTGACGTGTCGAGTTCTGGCGTTGTCATTGGTACTCCGGAGCCGATATCACAACAATATATTATCTTATTGACACAACTATCTATGTAAAACGTTACCGATGGTTTGACTTGTTGACACGCTTCTTCCTTTCAAAATTTTTGTCATTTCATTGCTGTTGTAACGTGTGGATGGGACGAAGAAATCCCTCGCTATTTTTATGTTATACGGCTTCATGCCCCACGTTCACTTTGACCTTTTGGTGAGTCTATAAAGCTTTTCGTTCTTATTTCATCTCATTATTCTTAAAAAATTACAGATAAGGATCATTTGGTCCACGTTAATTCGAGTCTGTAAGCTCGCCAGTTGACATGGAGAACGTGCGGCAAATCGTTTTGTTAATGCTGAGGATGACTCAAAAATGAGTCGAAACGTTCATATCAATGTACTTCAAGAAGACGAATAAACTGATTCCACGCACGAAGAACCGCGTCCGACCCTAATTGCCTCTTTTCTCTCTTGTTTTTATCTAATTTTTAATAATTTTATTAATTTTTTAAATTTATAATAAATCGTTTATATAATTAAAAAGGACATTACCGCAACATATATATATATATATATATATATATATATATGGCAATTCGAGTTCGCTCGTGGCTCGGCCGGCGTGCGCCGCGTTTAGGCAGTCGTCGATTGACGTTAGCTCGCGAGAGAAGGATACGCGTTCGTATTTCTGCCGTCTTCTGCTCCTTTTTCCTGCGCGATTCCGTCGCGTTGCTCCGCCGCGCGAATCGCGACGATAGTGCGGACCTCTAAGATCGTACGCATGATCGGGATGTCACCAAGTGTTTCGTTGCGCGGCCTCCGGCTACGACGGTCGTGAAGGTTCTAAACGGATCGTCGTCTCGCTCGCGAGAGAGAGAAAGAGAGAGAGAAAGCTGAGGAGTTGATGCGTGCGAGCGCGAGTGCGACGGCGACGAGTGCGTTAGTGTGCAGTGGTGTGCGTGAGTGCGTGTCCGGCAGTGTCCGGTGTGTGCCTCTTGACTTGTCAGAATCAAAAAGTGGCGTAGCATCCTCGTGTGGGCGCGTGCGCGCGTGCGAACGGCCGATTCTAACCTCGGCGCGGATCGGCGGCGCGGCGACTCCTCTCCTCCGCGCGTGCACGCGCGCGTGTGAGTGCGCGCGCGCGCGCGCTCGCGATTCGATCGATTAAATTATATATCTCTATATATATAAAAATGAATGTATGTATGTTTGTCCGCTATGCAAATCTATAGTTTTCGACTGGTTTTGAAAGTATTGTATATGAAGTAGGGGTAGAATTTTCCGGGGAGTGTTATAGAATGTATAATTTTTCGTAACCGATCTTTTTGGGAACCGGTATTCGACATTTTTTCATTTTTTTGGGAAATAATTTACCGAATTTCAAAGAAATATATATGAAATAGGAGTAGAATTTTCCGGGGAGTGTCATAATGTGTATAGTTTTTTGTTACCGATTTTCTGGAAACCTGTTTTTCTAATTTCTTTTAATTTTTGGAAAATAATTGACCGAATCTCAAAGAATTGTATATGAAATGGGGGTAGAATTTTCCGGGGAATGTTATAAAATGTATAATTTTTCGTTACCGTTTTTTTTGGAAGCCGGTATTAGAAATTTTTCAAATTTTTCGGGAATTAATTGACCGAATCGCAAAAAATTATACATGAAGTAAGGGTAGAATTTCCCGGGGAGTGCTATAAACTGTATAGTTTTTCGTTACCGATCTTTTTGGGAATCGGTATCTTTTTGGAAATTGGTTACGAAATTTTCCAGAGCGGGAGAGAGAGAGAGAGAGAGGGGGGGGGAGAGGGAGAGGGAGAGAGAGAGAGAGAGAGAGAGAGAGACTATTTGCGTGTCTTAATATACATGTTTTCCGGGGCGAAGCCCGGCGGGGCATGCTAGTAATATATATATATATATATTATATATATAATTCAAACATAAAGGAGGCTAATGTTAGATGAAAACGGAAGAGAGATAGAAAAATAATTTTGCCACTATTTATGCTAATATTCAATTTTTATTCGTTATTTACATTTTTGCTTCAATCTCAAATAGACAGCGATGTTTACGTGACTCAAACAATGGAGGCTCCTTCAAGCTTGCAAAATCACTTGAGTCTATTGGGCCTTTTTTTCCTGGGTCCGAGTACCTTTTTTCCGGAGGGAAATCCTGCATTGGATACCCCCACCCCGGGGCGAAGTGGACGGTTATGTCAGACTCCTACCGACTAAAACCTCTCCCACGATCCACCAGCCTTCTGAAACTGTAGAAAAATAAAATAAATTAATGGTTCATTAAAAATATCAATAATAATAATTTTAAAAAGTAATATTTACGTTGATATTTCATCAGGCTTCACGTTTCCATGCAATATATATCCTATTTCGTACAAATAGGACATATCCCACACAGCACAGGATATTTTGAGAGACATTTGTGCATCCGCTGGATATTCACCGGATATTAAATATCCACTGGATATCCACCGGTTATTGAGATATCCCTCTTTATCTGTAGGACGTCCCTCAGATGAAGTGTGCTGTGTGGGATATTGCATGGATATATTGTATACAGCGACTGTCTGCAATTTCCACAAGTACGATGGCGTATTTCGTTGTATGGTTTGCTTATATGCCTTCGAACGACATATACTGGATCGGCTTCAGCGTCCGCGTATGCATTCATGCATAAAGCACAATCCTTGTGTCCTGAACCTGAACCGTCTGTATAATATAAATAAATGGCGCAATACTTTGTGCGCTTATTCAGCGCCAAAATTTCGGGACGATACACAGCTCTAAAAACGACTTCTCTGCAGTCATCGTCACTATCCGCAATTTCATAACTGCTGTCGTCTGACAGCGCGTGTTCTTCTTCTTCTTTTTCTTCGCCCGACAGCACGTGTTCTTCTTCTCCATCAGCCACTATGTCATCAAAATGATCAGCCATTTTGATGCAATATATTATAAAAAGGAACTTGATGACAAAAAATATCAAAGACACGATAGTGTTTCGCACCAAGTACACGCGCAGCACGAGACTGTTACGCACCAGACTGTTACGCACGAATGCACGAGTGCAAGTAACCAAGATTTTTTAGATTTGCTTCACCTGATGTGTAGATATACTTTGATTGGTGAGGATATCTCTTAAAATGATGGTAAAAAACAGGGACAAACAAATTCTTTGTTTTTTTTTCTCATGGAGGTACATCTGGTCGAAAATTATTCATGAAAGAGCTATAAAAATGTTATAGAATTGAGCGTCGATGGCAGGTAGCTATAATTTATGACCTACAATTGTCACATCCTTTGAAGAGTTCGAGATAAGCAAATAGCTTACAATTGGGACCCAAAGGGTCTAAGGAAAGTCACGTCTCTGTGACGTAGAAGTAGAAGAAGATAAAATGATAGAGAAAAGAGAAAAAGTGATTGAAGAAAACGATGAAGAAGAGCGTTAGAATCATAATATGCTCATAAGCAAGCAAACGAGCAAGCGAGCAACTTGAAAATATGGAACAATCCAATCAACTGAATTCGATG
>NW_020226832.1:0-1361 GCF_003070985.1 Temnothorax curvispinosus | reverse complement strand
AATGCTGATTCCTCCCTGATACCTGAATTTTATAATTATAGATTCTTTGACGTTTTTGGGATAGATCTTCCTCAAACAATTTTTTAAATGAAATACATATAGGTTTAAACAAACATTTTCTTAAACTTTTTACTTATATTTACAGATTTTTAACTTTATTGTCATTACTACAATATTTTTCTTTCTATAATTAATATTAACAAAATTATATTAAAATACCTAAAAGTTCTTGTGTAGAGTTTGTTTATCACATTTTTTATCTATAAAATTTCCTTTGCACTCTTTGTTATAATACCGATATGTTATTTTAAGTGTTTCCTCGATTTTTCTAACATAAGTTTAGAACTGGACACTATTAGCATTTGGATTGCTGGATGACATTAGTATTACAGTGTGAATCAAGTATCAGAAATTGCATGATGATGTAAATATTCTGGATCGCTCGAAAAATGCCACCATTTCCCGTTATTATACGTCCGTTATCGCGTTCTCTGAGTAATAACGCAATTTACTCGTAAATTTCTAACGTTTTCCGATATTTTCGACGTTCGTCTAGGAACATGAATGTGTCAAACGTACTTATTAAGGAGGTTCTACAGGTACTCTCTAGTCAGTTGAGAGATGAAGAGAAAATCTTCAAATTCATCGATTCTAAGTATTCATAAAATATTTTCGTGAATTTTGATGACGTTAGAGCTTATATCATACCCATATTAGTCGAAGCGAGAAATAATTAAAAATATCGTGTAAGTGCTCCTTTGACTTTGGCGGCTTATAATGGAAGAAAATGTGGTAACGTCGCGAACTTGACAGTTCTGCTCATATGACCGTGGTTATTTCACAATTTCACATAATTCTAGAGCGAGTACTTCTCTGTAAGCGCTCGTAAACGTTAGGTGCTTAAGTTTGAGGTGCTGTCATACTGTGGTGCTGTACTGGCTGTACACTTTTCGCGCGGGTGCAGTCGCTGCGACATTGCCAAATCTCCCTTGTTATTCGAAGCACGCTACGTGAACTGTAATATGGCCTGTTTCAATAGCCAATATCACAAAATTTTACGCGATAACCCTTGTTTTTCTCGATATTTCTGAAAAGCTTAGATTAAGATCTATAAGAGCTCCGTTTTTTGAATCTCTGGTAGGTCGCCTTTATATAATTAATATCTCATTTCCTGTCTCCAAGAGCCCCTCTGCCATATGTAGCTTATGTTAAAAACTGTGATTTCAAAATTCATTTTTGCACATTTTTACACGGTAACCGATGCTAAAATTTTTCGAGCACTTTTCTCGCATCTCAGTTTATACGTCCATAAAGTTTTTTCCAATTTTTAGATACATCCATTATCTGTAGAACCTCCTTAA
>NW_020226831.1:2596-6805 GCF_003070985.1 Temnothorax curvispinosus | reverse complement strand
ACAGGTGTTAATTTAGTCGTCAGTCGTAACTAATTATTAATTTTAAATGTCATATTGTACCATTTTCAGCGACGTGACGGTCTCGTCGAACGTTCGCGAGTGGTTGCGCTCACCGGCCTTCGACGCGCGACAGTGGGAAGACGAGGAGCTGCTGCTGATGCTGCAGACGATGTTCATCGACCTGGACCTACCTCAAAAATTCAACATTCCCTTGCCGATTCTGAGGAACTTTCTTTACGAGGTTTACAACAACTACAACGAGGTGCCGTTTCACAATTTCAGGCACTGCTTCTGCGTGGCGCAAATGGTGAGTATTCCTTCATTTTTTGTATCGCTCTAACTCACGCGATTCCCCGCGAAGATAATTAACAATTATGTGGTAGCGTAACTGTAATCGCATGTTGATACGGGAGGAAATGAGTTATGTTGATATTATAAGCGTGATGAACAACATTGTAATTACGATGGACACTAATAGTTTGATTAATCTAATTAACTGGCGTGGTACTGCATTGTTCTGCTATATAATATGATTAAATTATTTCCCGATCGATTAAAATACATGCATAGAGCGGCATGCGTTGGTAGTTGTAGATCGAATTAAGTTATCGTCTTAGTGTTAACTGATTGTACCCAGATGTACGCGATAGCCTGGGCGGTGGACCTTCCGTCGAAAATCGGCGAACTCGAGGTCCTCATCTTGATTGTCTCATGTATATGCCACGATCTTGACCATCCGGGCTACAACAACATCTATCAGATAAACGCGCGGACCGAGCTGGCGCTGCGCTACAACGATATCTCACCCCTGGAGAATCACCATTGCTCCGTGGCATTCCGGGTCCTGGAGGCGCCCGAATGCAACATCCTCGCGTCCTTGGACAATCCCACGTACAGAATAGTGCGCGAGGGCATCATAAGGTGCATCCTGGCGACCGACATGGCCCGGCACAACGAGATCCTCGGCCAGTTCACCGACACCACTCCCGAATTCGATTACACTAACAAGGCGCACATAAATCTGGTAATCCATCGGCGACCAATGAGGTATTTAATGGTACACTTAATGGAACATTCAATTCCCTAATTATACTTCGCAGCTGTCCATGATCCTGATCAAGGTGGCTGACATAAGCAATGAGGCACGACCGATGGAAGTCGCGGAACCGTGGCTGGACAGATTACTTCAAGAGTTCTTCAAGCAGAGCGACGCGGAGAAACTTGAGGGTCTTCCGGTCACGCCCTTCATGGATCGCGATAAAGTGACCAAGCCGTCCTCCCAAGTTAGCTTCATCGGCCTAGTTCTCCTTCCTCTCTTCGAAGCTCTCGGCGAACTTCTACCCGAGTTGCAGGTATCTCATCCTCTCAAGTAGACTAATTATTATCTGTGCCTGAAATGAAATAATGAGCAGTATGTATAATTAGGAAAAATAAATATGACATATGCACAATTAAATGTGGACGAAACTCTGCTTTTCAGGCTCTCTTAGTTCAGCCGGTCAGGGAAGCTCTGGAATACTATCGCAGACTGAACGAGGCGGCCAAAGACGAGCGTCATCATCGGAGAAGCGTTGTGGACGTCGGGGAGTCGGCCCCGCCCAACGCGCCAATCGGCACAGGCAGTTCATCCACCGTTTTCAAGTCCACGTCGTCGCATAGCATGCGCTCGAAAAGGTCCGCCACGACAATCCATTCGCGTTCGCGCTCCACCGACGACGATATCACGGAAAACTTGACGATGGAAGAGGCGGAAAACATTGAGAGCTCCGATCCGGAAACCGCCACGGAGGTGGAGATCAGCGAAAAAACGCTCAAATTCAAGATCTCCACGGAGGGCACGCTGACCGGTTCGAACAGCGGTCGAAAGAGCTATCCCGGCAGTCGGAAGGGCAGTCGGGAGAAGTCCTCGTTGGATTATCACAATCACGATCTGGCCAAAGCCGTCCGGGATCACGAGCGCGAGAGGAGACGCAGCAAGGGTGAGAATCTCGGCAGTGATCTGAGCTCGCCGGTGAGCGCGAGGTCTGCCGAGGGCACGCGGATTGTCGAGGAGATGGAGAAAGAGACGTTTTTTTTAGACGCCAAGATTGAGAGTAGGACGCCCGAGGGAAACGGTAATGTCGTCGCGGCGGAGGCGGCTCGCTCGCAACCGAAAAACAACGTGAGGAAAACCAGCAGTGTCATAGAGAACGATCAGGAGAACAGACCTAGCCGCAGAGATGCGCACAGTAGTCGGGAATCGATCGGTCTGCGATGTTGCTGCGACGACAAAACTGGGCCGAATAACAAGTCTCTGTTCTCGCGATTGAGGAACTTTACCGACCGCCTGAGTATGAGCTTCGACTCCAAAGATTCGCCAAGTCCGAAACCGAAACACGCGTCGAAGATGCTTAACAAAAGCAACTCGATTAGTAGCGGTTCGGCCACGACTACCTCGTCGAGGCACCACAATTCCTTGTTTATTTGCAAGCGCTGCAACCTGGTAAAGTCCTCGGTAAAGGACGGCGGTAAGGCCATCGCGACCGTGGTGGAGTTGTCGCCAGTGGACAAACGGGCGATGACTTTGCCGAAGGTTCGAAAGTCTACGGATAGTAAGAATAAGAGCTGGCGAACGGTATTTGCCAAGGAGAAGAGATCGTCCACTTCTTTGGAGGCTTTGCCGGCAGCCTCTGGCTCTCGGTCATTTTCCAAGCACCGCAGAAACTTGTCGAATCCTGAGGGCAAGTCGCAAAGCCTGAAGGAAACGAAAACTCGACAGGCCCTGGGTATCGAGTTTCATGAGATCGACATTCGTTTGAAGAATCAACAGCCTGAAATCATAGTCAATCCCGACGATACCTGCTGCAATGTCGAGGAGGATCTCGGCAAGGTAGAAATTAGAAGAAGTTCGGCCAGCATGGAGGACATCTCTAAAATGGCGAAGCAGGCTGCGGAGGCTGCCGTGTTGGGCGCGCTTGATCCTAAGAAGGCGGAGGAGCGTCCTCACACCGGTAGTCTGGACTCGATGCTCTGCAAGGAGGTATCCAAGGCACGGAAGAAGCATTCTGCTCTATTTTGCTCGCCCGCGACGTCGAAAAAGTCGTCGCCTGGACTGTTCTCGCGATTTAAATCCGGTATGAGCATCGATAGCACCAGGAGCAACAGCAACAGCGATTCCTTGCACGATCACGGCTCGCAAAGCGGCTGGATATCCTCATTGACGGCTAGCTTTCGGCCGAAGAGACATCCGAACGAAACGCCGCTGTCGCCACATCCACCAAGGTCGCCCAGCAGAGAGGAGATCAAGTGATACGTCCTGGTGGTCGAGGATTCCTCTGATAAGAAGCTCAGCCTCCGCGGCTGGTGGCCTGAGCACTTGTTCTGCTGCAACAGCTAAGACTCGAGCGAGAAAGTTCAATGTCTACAGAGAGGCTAATTTAGACCCAGAAATATCCGGGAAATATCGCCATCGAATGCATAATGCGTGAAAAAAAGAGAAACTAGTTGAAAATGGTTTTTAAAAGATTTTTTAAGAAGTTTAAATTTTCTAATGCAGGAATTATCCCGCGTGATTCTCATCGCGATATTAATTGTCGCTAATAGATTAGTAATTGCGGTGGATAAAATAAATCGCCAATCGAGCGCGTCGACGATATTCAATGAATCTATTTTGCGAAATAAAATATGTATCATAAATTCTCGCGAGTAATTCGCAACGATCAATGCCGCGGCGCACGATGCGCCTGTAATATATGAATTAAATATTTCTCCGTGTAATATTAACAACGGTCAATTTGAATGAACGTATTTGCTCGAGCAATGCTATTCGTCGAGGAAACGTTAGGTATACGTAATATATGATTACCGATTGAATTAAATTCTTCTTGGAGGGATCCTCGGACCATGATTTCGTGTCATCGACTTTAAGTGTTTTACGTCATGACGATCGAAGTCGCAAGAATCGAGAGATACGTTTATTTGTGAGGGGCACCTACGGCCTGTGGGATGTGAGGAGATGTACGTGCACATGAACTATTTTATTTATTGTCCAATTAAAGAATAGCCTAATGAGTAATCATTAATGTTGTTCGTATTATATGTATATATATATTAGGTTGGCCAATAAGTCCGTGCGGTTTTTTACTTGAACATTTATAAGTAAAAAATCGCACGGACTTATTGGCCAACCTAACATATAGGCAAAGTGCAGAGAGAGAGAGAGAGAGAGAG
>NW_020226831.1:0-2496 GCF_003070985.1 Temnothorax curvispinosus | reverse complement strand
TGTGTGTGCGTGTATACAAAGACGTAAGGATATACACATATCCATCGTGCATAAAAAAAAATATATATAAATCTATAATATACACGAGCAAGTGGATAATTATAAATAGACGGAAAAGAAGAAAAAGGAGAAGAAGACAAACAAGTAGATATGTAACTAGACTCTGTTGTATTGATGTACGATTAAGTTTCAGGAACTGTGTAACCAAGGATGTAAGGTAAGAGAATACTCTCTGTCTATTTTTAGAATATTCTAAGAATAATCGTGTATTTTTAGGCAATATCTCAAAATTCTTTAGATATATATAGATATATTACCGTTTTCTGAAAGCACATGATTATTCCGAGATTATTCTGAGAAAAAGAGAGAGAGAGAGACATGTATATTCTCCTATCCTAGAATAATCTCAGATTATTTTCACTCTCGCAAAGACTATCTTCATCTCCTAAAGCTAGCAGTCGCCACGGCAAAAAGAGAAAATGGGGTTGTCGGAATAATTACTGCACCGTTCGTCGAGAAGATTCACGCGGTAGAAAATCTCGTCGTTTCATTTGATCGTTCGAAGAACGTTGAGAGAATTGTGTCGCGTATCTACCTTTCATCTAACTGCGTTACTAAAGTGCAATCCAACTTGGAAAATGATTTGTTAAACTTTTAAACCGGTGTGTATTAATTGGAGGAGAGATTTGTCTGAAATTTCTTGAAAGAGATTGGCGAAACTTTTGCGAAACATTCTCAGCGTTTTCTTTGAACGCGGCGAGGAAAAGTACAATTTCGAAGAATGAAAGCACGTAATCTAATGGTTCGTTTCTCGACGAACTGTTCGCGATTATTCCGTTCCAAAAAATTCAGACGCGTAATTTTGGATTCTTGACATACGCATTAACGCATGCGGTTACTTCTGTATGGCGTCCTGCTTTTCACGTTTAGCTGTTTATACTTTTATACTTTATCAACTGCGTTTGTACGGCGATTAAAGGCCGTATGTATTGTTGAACTCTAGTCTTACGTTTATTGTCTTTAAAGCAAAAGTTGGTTTCGGGCGCGTTTTATTTTCTGCGACGGTCTTCGCGAGAAGAAACCTCGATGTGTGCATGAATGAACAAACGAGCGAACGATTCTGCCAATTATTTGATAAACGATTATTTGTACCTTCTACCTTCGTCTCTCTCTTTTTCCGTGCCATAAAATCAGGACTCGTCGATTGAACCAAATTGGAATTAAATGCGTGACGATGCTAGCGGAAAAAGCCATGTGTAAAACCGCAAAGTAATCAATTTTAAACTCTATATAAGAATGAATAACGATTGCGTTAATGCGCAATCTTTTTATTCGGCAATTTTCTGCTGCGAAATCGAAAACCGGATAATTATATCGGGCAGTAAATCTTTTATAACCCTTCCAAGAGTCTCAGAATTAAATTAGTATACTCAGTTTTCTATGATATAAGAAAGCTGCTATCAAAGAGATAACAAAAAGACTTTAAGAAAAGGAAAACTTAAACTGAATAGAAAAATACGCGATTATATGAGAAAGAGGCGTCAATGTATATAGCGACGCACATAATAATAATAATCAAATTTTCAATTCGTGATTGATTAAAAAAAGGCATTTGATTTTAATCTCCGAGTAATCATAGAAATAAAATTTCTAATAGAAATAGAAATAGAATTTCTCGTGTACCTAAAAATTCCAATCTTAATTAGAGTTTTGTCAGAATTAACGACACATTATGCGAAATATTTCAGTAAATAAATGAGATAAGATGAATAATGTGAAAATATCCTTATTCTTAAAAAAGAAACTCTTAAAAATGAGTGCTTTTAAATCTTGATATCTAGTTCTTGATATCTAAAGGATACTGAAATATATTGCAAACCGATAATGTTAGTGAGAATATGATTAAATTGCGATTTCTTTGCAAAGTTGTATAGCTTACATTTGAACGGAATAATCAAGAGTTTATAAAAGAATCATATCACGACGTTTCTATTTCTATTTCATATCCTGGAAAAAATCAAATGCACTTTTTTCATTCATATCGCTTGCTCTTCGTGCCTGATCGTTATTAATGTTCAAGACCGATATTGGAAGAAGGTACCCAAATAGCTAATTAATTTTAAAACTTTTTCTAATTATATTAAAAGTATGTTCTATATATGAAAATTGTAATTATTTAATTAACTATTTAATTATTTATTTAATAAAATTACTGCTATATTATATGCTTTCTATAAAAATATGAAAAAAGTAAATTATCTCAGCTTTTAGAATTGTCTGATACAAATGTCTTTTTTTATAAAGAAAAATGTTAGTATCTTTTTACAGACTTCTTTAAAATCTCAAATTCAACAGAATCAGTATATCTTTGGGTACTTTTTTTCTAAAACTAGTCATGTTTGTCTACAATTTCTTACCTATTCGACTCTCTCGACTATTTCTCAAAGACTTAATTAAAACATAATCCATTTTCAACGATTTTCAGACGTAAACCAA
>NW_020226830.1:0-3795 GCF_003070985.1 Temnothorax curvispinosus | reverse complement strand
AATAATAATAATTGTGCCACAATATATATATATATATATATATATATATATATATATATATATATATATATATATATATATATATATGTTGTGACGTTGCAGTTTCGCTGCAGCGTTGCAGCGTCCTGCCGCCGTCACAAGGCGCGGGTTTCGCGACCTTTTGGTGCCGAGGACGGTTCAATGAATCAAAATGAGATCTCCAGGGGGCCTATTACTACCGCGTTGCGTTATTCTAATCCCTTTTATTTTTTATTATTATGTACTATTTGCGCGGCACCTCACCGCGTCGAGAACCAGAGTTCCTGAAGGAATGAAGAGGATTTCGAGAAAGAGGAGTCGACGACAGGGATAGAGGCGAGAAACCAGAGGACGGCAACCAAATCTTGGTGATGTTTGCGGGCCGTCGAGCGCAGGAGAGCGCGAGAGGACACGCGCGCGGCGCGACAGCGACGGGCGGATCCGTAAGGGCAGGGCCCCGGGACGCCGCGCCGGGGCACAATCAGTTCACCTGCCCTCCTCACACTACTGACCGGATTCCGGGGTGGATGTACACCACTCCCGGACCGAAAGGGAGAAATACGGAAGCAATCACGTCCCGTCCGCTGCCGGGGAGAATCCGGGGAAAAATCGCCGCACGAACCAGGGGCCGTAAGGCGCCGTAAGGACCGTGATTAACGGCCCTACGCCAGAATCCGCCGCGAGTCTGCGAGCTCACCCTTAATTGGTCCGCGCTATAGCCTCGCGGGGCCGAGAAGGTTTTTTGCTGCGGTGGGGCATAGTCTGGTTCGCTGCGTCACGTTTGATATTTGAGTTGGTGCTCTCTTCGAGACTCTTCTGTGCGGGCGGTGCCTTCCCCGACTTCTGTGGCTCCTTGCCTCTGCATCAGTGTGGAGGAGAATCTGGATTCTTCGCCTGAACACCCCTCCAACTCGGAGGGTAGGCTGCATACGAAATCTTCGCTCAAACGAAAGGTACTTGACGATGAGGCGCTGACTGCATCCTCAGGATCTGACAAGCTTCCTCGTATTGAGGATACTGACACCTACCCTCTAGGTAAATTTGTTATTATTAATCGCTTCCAATCTTTGGCTGATGCGGTTGATTTGAATGACGAGACTGGGGAGTCCTGTTTGGGACTACATGTCTCCGACCCCGAAAGTAATCGTGTGCATGCTCATCAAGCCAGCGATGAGACGATTCAGGCTCATATTAATCCGAAAACAACTAGGAAACTTCCCCCTATTTATCTCGCTTCAAAGATAACGAATTACACCGCTTTTATCGATTCACTAAAGATGGATGTCGGAGAGAATTTTCATGTAAAATTCCTTGGAAATTAAGTAAAAATCCAGTTTTTTAAAATTGACGACTTCACGGCTTTCAAGAAGTTCGCAATCGCAAGTAAATACTTTTTTCTCACCTACTCTCTGCCGGAGGAGAAAACGACTACAGTCACCTTAAAGGGTCTGCCAAACATCCCTAACCTCACGATCACAAACGAATTAAAGAAGCTCGGCATAGAAGTCAACTCATGTACGATGCTGAATGATGAGAATAGCCTGTACGCTACTTATAAAATTAATCTGAGTGCTAAATTTTCTCTGTCCCAATTGCGGAAAATCAGATTCCTGTTCTACTCAAAGATATACTGGGACAAATACATTAATAGAAAAATCGTACTACAATGTTACCGATGTCAGGCCTTTGGCCACACCTCTACGAACTGCTTTAAAAGGCCTCGTTGCGTCAAATGTGCCGAAAATCACATAACCTCAAGCTGTAAGAAGGATTCGGGCTCTCCAGCTAAGTGTGTGAATTGTTCCGGGGATCACCCGGCTAGTTATTCTCAATGCCCGTCGTATTTGAAGTTCCTCGAGAAGCAAACGGCCTTGAATCGACCCTCTGATCTGGCAAACCACCCGCATGTTAACAATAAAAACTTGCACGCTCTTTTCCCCTCCTCAATTGTAACGGCTCCTTTACTTCCAAATGTTCCGACTGTCTCTAAGATAAATAAACCTACTCAATATTTGCCTCCGAAAACATACCTCGAGGCTTTGAATAGTTCTCGTAGTAATGCGCGCTCTGCTGCGTCGGAGGACGTGGCCAATTTTAATGGCCTTGTTTCTGAAATTAAGAAACTTAGCCAGTTGGTGAACATTAATACAATGCTCTCAGTTATCAGAGATCTGAATAAAAAGTTGGCCACCTGCTCTGATGGCCTTAGCAGACAGGCGTTTGTTGAGGCGGCCGAGGGTCTCTGAAATGCCTCCGCTCACTATGCCTCTTAAGATTTGATTGTGGAATGCCACAAGCATAAATAATAAAAACGCGGAATTCCATCATTTTCTTCTCACCAACAATGTCGATGTTGCTATGATCACAGAAACATGGCTGCATCCTAGTACAAAATTAAATTTCACGGGTTATAAAATTGTACGCTCAGATTCCCCGCGCGTTAAGGGTGGGGGCTTGGCCATTATCGTCAGCGACTCGTTGCGCTTCCATACGCTGCCTGCTCCTGTTCTGAACGGTTGTGAGTTGCTACTGATCAGGCTGTTGTCCGGTCTAAATTTTACTCTGGGTGTAGCGTACATCTCTCCCAGTGTTAGATTTGATGTTAATCTTCTCACAGATGTTTTTAAAGATCACCATCAATTACTGCTTGGTGGAGATTTTAATGCCAAGCATCGTTCATGGAATAATTTTACAAACAACAGTCGAGGCGTTCATCTGCTTAACTTTATTAATAATAATAACTTTAATTTGATACATAGTTCAACCTATTCCCACAAAGCCCCATGTAGGTATTCTTCATATATTGATTTTTTCATAGCAAAAAATATTAACAATAACTATTCTTGTCTTACTCTAAATGACTTATCCTCCAATCACTTTCCTATCATACTGGCTCTTGACAGCTCCACTATCAAGAGAAAATCTTTTAAATCTTACAAAGTTAACTGGAATAAATTTAAGTCTTCTACTTCAAAATGGAAAATAATTCACAATTTATCTAACGAAACTGAAATTAATCTTTGTATAAATAATTTACAGCAGTTTCTTTGTCGCACTTCTAGGCAATCTTTTAAATTATTAGACTATAATTTAAGTTATATCACTGATGATCCTTCAGTGGCTGCGGATCTCAATAAACTTATTAAGCTTCGTAATTACTATCGTCGTAAATTTCAGCGTTTTGGTCTAGAAAAGTTTAAACGATATCGCAATGTTCTCACATCCATTATACATAATATGGTATGTGATGCTAAAAACAAGAAGTGGTCTGAACGATTATCGAGGACCAAAACTAGTGATAATAGTATCTGGGGTTTAACCAAATCTCTCCAAAGAAATAAAACTCCTGCGCCTCCCTTTTCCTTGGATAACGGCGCGTTGCTTACGACCCCGGTGAAAAAGCTCAGCTTTTGGCTCAAAACTTTTATAAAGTTTATCAGGACCCTGACGGTCTCACTTCCCCTCACGAAGCTCTGGTTAACGAATTCGTTAATAGTTTGGATGATTCCTCACTTAATTGTAACCTCGAGTTTATTACTCCTCGTTTAATCTACGATATTATCAAAACTTTCCCTAACAATAAAGCCCCTGGTTCTGACAAAGTCACCACCTCTATGCTTAAGAACTCATTCTTTAATATTATCCTTCAAATTTATTATATAATTTTATATTCCTTTTGCTTGTGTTACTTTCCATCTTGCTGAAAAACGGCCAAAGTCCTTGCCTTTCCTAAACCTGGCAAATCTCAATCCTCTCCTACAAATTATAGGCCAATTA
>NW_020226829.1:0-4452 GCF_003070985.1 Temnothorax curvispinosus | reverse complement strand
TGTTACGAATATAAGTTTTATTTCTAATTTTTTATATATTATTTCGTTTATTGGTTTTGTATCTCGCACTCTTATATTCTAGTTAGTTAAAAGTTAAAGTACACTTATGTACACTTTTCCCCTATTGAAGAGCGCTAATAGCGAGCTCCCCGTACGCACCCTCACTAATACCACGAGTCCCGACAAGACAAGATGTCGGTATATCGCCGTTTAGCAATAAAGTAACGTTCGTGTGTGCAATATAATAGACAAGCTTCATTCCATTTCCCAGACCTTAAAAACAGTAAACCTCGTAACAGGTTATGGGCCCAGTACTGCGGCAATAAGTAGACCAAGTTTTGGAGTGGTGAAAGGAAGCGTAAGACTGTTGTGTGTGAGTTACATTGTAACTGATATACTCGCGTTGCATAAAGATCGAGTGTACTGCGAACTGAGTAAAGATGGATCTCAAGCATTTCCATATCCAGAAATTCGACGGCAAGTACTTCGCGCTATGGAAGTATCAAATGGAAATTATTTTTCGAGCGGAAGCAGGGATGCTCGACGTGGTATGTGGAACAAAGCCACGCCCGGAAGCGGCAGGCGCTGCTCAGGAAGCATGGGATAACCTAAACATAAAAGCGATGCTACTGATATCTTCAGGTATAGAATACGAACAACTACAGACTGTGGTAAGTTGTCCGACTGCTCCCGAGATGTGGACTCGTTTAAAAGCGATACACGAACAAAGATCGACGATTAATAAAATGACACTTAAGCAGCAATTCTTTAGCTACCAAATGTCGGAGACAGACAGTATCGCTCAACATATAAGCAAGATCGATGCAATGGCGGTAGCATTGAGAGACGTCGGAGAGGTTGTGAACGACAGTGACAAAATTGCAAAGGCGCTCGGCAGTTTGCCAATTAAATATCACGGCTTCGTCACTGCATGGGATTCGTACGATGAAACGAAGCAGACGTTTGACAACCTAACCTCGAGACTGCTGAAAGAAGAGCAACGGTTAACTCAGTTCGAAGAAACGGCAGGAGCATTTGCAGCGCTCAACATAAATAAAGGTAACAAACAGAATCCAGTAAAAGCAGGACAGAAAGGTAGCGGCTCTCAAGAAAAATCAAGTAAAGTTGATAAGAAAAATATCGAATGTTTTCATTGCAAAAAGAAGGGCCACTACAGATCGGAATGTCGCAAGAGACTGGCTAATTTAAAACGTGCAAATGAAGAGAAGGATACGAAACATCAAGCTTTGAGTGTTGAACTGAAAAACATTTCTACGTGTGGAAATGAGAATGACTGGCTCGCAGACAGTGCTGCATCAAAACACATGTCGTATCATAGAGAATGGTTTGCCACATTTACTAAAATCGAAAACAGTAATATTTCTGTTCAAATAGGAGACGATTCATATGTTCGAGTAGAAGGAATAGGCACGATCAAAGTTCTGGCGAAGGTCAACGGACAGTGGGAGCCTCGTACACTTGAAGATACTTATTACGTCCCAGGACTTCGAAAGAATTTGTTTTCAATAGGAGCGGCGACGAACAAAAACTTGAAGGTGACTTTCGACAACAAGAAGATAGAGGTGTACAGTGATAGGCTGCTAGTCACAGGCATCAAGCAAAGTAACCAATGCTACAAGATATTCTTCAAAACAGCTACCAATGATCAAGCGAATGTCTCGATGCTAAACACAATTATGCTGTGGCACGAAAGGATGGGCCACGTCAACTTTCGAACGCTTAAGGAAATGGCAGATAGTGGACGACTTCCAGGACTACAAATCAAGAATCTCGATGGGCTATTCTGTGAGACGTGTCAATACGGTAAATTGCACCGTCTACCATTCCAGAAAAATCTAAATTCGCGAGCTCAGGAACCTGGCGAGTTTGTTCATGCAGATTTGTGTGGTAAGATGACACATCCTTCCGTTGGCGGTGCCAATTATTTCCTATTATTTAAAGACGACTGTACCTCCTACCGAACGGCTTATTTTATTAAACACAAGAGTGACACTTTTTCAAAGTTTGTCGAATATCATAAATTCGTTGAAAATCAAACCGGTAACAAACTAAAAAGAGTTAGAAGCGATAAAGGTAAAGAATTCGATAACGAGCAGTAGAGTTCAGGCAGTATTTTAAAGAAAAAGGAATCATTCATGAATACAGTGCTCCGTATACCGCTGAGCAGAATGGACGAATTGAACGAGAGAACAGGTCAATCGTAGAGGGTGCCCGGACCATGTTGCTTGCAGCCAACCTTCAACCTGGATTATGGGCAGAAGCTGTCAACGCTAGTATATATACTTTGAACCGAAGGCCACGTGAGTTGGATAAGAAGGTACCATACGAATTGTGGTCAGGTAAAACAGTTACACTCAATCATCTACGTAAATTTGGCGCTGAAGTATATACTCATGTTCCAAAACAGTTCAGGTCCAAATTTGAAAGCAAATCAAAGAAGATGATTCTGGTAGGCTACGATAGAGATAGCTCAAATTACAGAGTATTAGACCTAAAAACATCAAAGATCATTGTAACCCAAGATGTTGTATTCAACGAAAGCAACAACAAAAGTCAGGACAAGGAATCCAGTTGTACAACCTTTTCGTATGAAACATGTGACATTCAAGAAGCTGTGGATCGAACGGAAGAAGAAGACAGACAAGCAGTTATGGAAGCAGAAAGAGACAACGTTGATGGAATCGAAGACAACGTGAATGATCAAGAACATCAAGGACGAGTTCTTCGAGATCGAAGTACACTGCGTCCCCCTACTCGCTTCGATGAAGAACATTATCTGGCATGTGCAGCAACGGTTACAGAAGAGCCACAATTCTATAAACAAGCAATATCCTGTAAAGATGCTGATAAATGGCAACTAGCAATGGAAGAGGAGATGGCATCGTTGAAGAAAAATAAAACATGGAACTTAGAGCCACTACCACCGAATCGCCAAGCAATCGACTGCAAGTGGGTTTATAAGATCAAGCGCAAACCCGATGGGTCAATTGACCGATATAAAGCACGACTTTGTGCAAAAGGCTTTCTACAAAAGGAAGGTATAGACTATAAGGAAACCTTTGCACCTGTAGTAAGGTACGATTCGCTTCGAGTACTGCTGGCATTAGCAACGATCTACGATTTGGATATCAAACAATTCGATGTTAAAACGGCCTTTTTATATGGCGAACTTTCAGAAGAAGTGTTTATGAAACAACCTGAAGGCTTTATAAGAGATGACCCAAGTCTAGTTTGCAGATTAATAAAGAGTCTTTACTGATTAAAACAATCGCCTCGCTGCTGGAATGAGAAATTTATCGAATTTCTCGAAGAATTCAACTTCGAACAATTGGAAGCAGATAAATGTGTCTTTCGGGCGGAATATGAAGATGTGGTGATCTTCCTGGTACTGTACGTAGATGACGGCCTCATTATATGCAAGAAAAAAGAACTGATTGACAGGATTCTGGAAAAACTTGGATCACGATTTGAAATAAAAGTAAACGATCCAGAATGCTTCGTTGGACTCGAAATCAAGAGAGACAGGACAGCGAAGAAGATGTTCATCAACCAACGGGGCTATATTACAAGAATGATGGAGAAGTTCAATATGCAGGATTGCAAGCCAAACGCAATACCTGCTGATCCAAACACCGAATTAACAAATGATCATAGTCCAGCGAGCATTACTGAAACGCAAGAAATGAGCCGAATTCCATTTCGTGAGGCAGTAGGGAGTCTAATGTTCGCAGCAATAGTATCACGTCCAGATATTATGTTTGCCACTAGTCAAGTGAGTCGATTCTTGCAAAATCCTGGTCAAAAACACTGGGCAGCTGTCAAACGGATTCTACGATATCTTCAAGGAACAAAAGACATAGGAATCATTTACAGCGGAGACACTGTCGATCTGAAAATGTTTGCGGATGCTGACTTTGCTGGCGATGTGGATTCACGCAGATCAACGTCTGGGTACATTAGTACTTTGGCAAACGGACCAATTACATGGTGTTCGCAACGGCAAAAGTGCGTTGCACGTTCTACGACGGAAGCCGAATACGTGGCTGCTTCCAATGCGGCTCAAGAAGTCGTCTGGTTACGAGCATTGCTTCAGGAACTGACTGGACCGATGGAACAACCCACGAGGCTACTGATGGACAATCAAAGCGCTATCAAATTGGTCAAGAATGCGGAACATCATAAATTGACGAAACATATCGATGTCAAATTTCATTTTATTCGTGAGTGTGCTGATAACGGTATACTTGAAGCCATGTATGTATCTTCTCAAGATCAATTGGCTGACTTTTTAACCAAACCACTTCCACGAGATAAATTTAACAATAATTGCATTCGCTTATCTATTACTTCTTTTTCATAAAAATTAGCAAATCAAAAGTGGGAGTGTTACGAATATAAGTTTTATTTCTAATTTTTTATATATTATTTCGT
>NW_020226828.1:0-3607 GCF_003070985.1 Temnothorax curvispinosus | reverse complement strand
AAAAAACATCGTTTATAACTTCACTGTACAAAAAAAGGGACAGGAAAGACATGTCGAATTATAGAGGCCTGAGCGTGAACAGCACACTTAGTAGGCTCTTTGGCAAAGTAATTAAGGCACTGCTGGAGGACCAAATAGGAAGCACCGTGAGCGAAGAACAAAGTGGTTTTACTGCGGGACGGTCCGTGTGTAGATAATCTGTTTGTGGTACAGCAACTGTTAGAAAAAAGAATAGCCAAAGATCTAGAAACGCATATAACCTTTATAGATCTGGAGAAGGCATACGACTCAGTGCCTATAAATAGGTTATGGCAGGTGTTGTGCGATGTCGGAATAAATTCCAACATAATCCAAATGATACAGGAGATGTATGCAAATAACAAAGCTTACATTAAAGAAAGGACAAGGCCACTAATACCCACTAAAGGATTACGACAGGGATGCAGCTTATCGCCCACATTGTTCAATATCTATCTTGAAGCAGTTTTAAAGAAATGGAAGGCAGACTGCTACGGGATGGGCATTCCTGTGCGGCATTCCATGCTCAAAAGGCTATATCAACATTACGAGCAATGGGGACTATGTGTGAACACCAAGAAAACCGAGTATATGGTGGTTAACTCTGTGGCGAGATTCCCTATCCACATTACGGAGGCTCAGGAGGTCGGTCAGGTAGATGCTTTCAAGTACCTGGGTACGGTGATAACTAAGGATGAGGGAATTGGCGCAACAAACATCAAAAGTCGTATTGAGCAGAGCAGGAAAGTGTTGGGATGCTTGAATTCGGTCTGGTGGGATAAGAATATCTCTGCCCGGGCTAAAAAGCATATAGAAAGGTCAATGGTGGAGGCGGTCTTGTGTTATGAGTGTGAGGTATGGTCCCTAAATGCAGATACCAGGAGGCGAATAAATGCGGTGAAGATGGACTATCTCAGACGTGGTGCGGGTGTGTCAAGGCTTAGCAGGGTAAAGAACGAAGAGGTTCGGAATAGGATGGAGGCGGAGGAGACGATAATAGAAAGAATCGAAAAACGACAACTCTGTTGGTTCGGACACCTTATGCGCATGTCGGAGGACCGCTGGCCCCAAAGGCTATACAAATGGACACCTCCCGGGACCAGAAAGCGTGGAAGACCTCGAAGATCATGGAATGAGGGAATGGGCGATGCTATGAGAGCCCGAAGATTATCGGAATAGGATACTCAGGATAGGAGAGGATGGCGATTAGGAACGGGAAAACGGCTACAGGCTGTATAAGACCCCGTTATATATATTTTTTTTATTAGTATAAAAATCGAATTAGAGGAAAAGTAAAATGCAGAAAAAAAATAAACGTTTTATTATATACCCAGATAGCAAAATGTTAGCAGAATGCGCGCAGATTGGCAGCAAATTTGATAAAAATCCCACACCAAAACCATAGCCATTTGTGTCCGCATTAAGCTCGTATTCTGTCGACAGAGCCTGCTGACAGGCAATGTAAGCAGATTGCCAACAGAAACCGCGCAGAGCCTGCATACAAAACCTGGCAGCAGATTGGCAGCAAAAACCGAGCAGAGCCTGCGCGCTCGACCTGAGAACAGATTGGCAGCAAAAACCGAGCAGACTTTATCCATCATACCCATACAGCACAAAATATTTTTTAAATATTTTTTAGAAAGATTAAAATAATTTACAAAAATATTTTTTAAATGTTTCTATGTCCGCCAGATTATGTCAGAAAAATATTTTCAAAAATATTTTTAAAAGATTGCAAATAAATATATACAATAACCCAGTAAATAATTTGATAGCAAATTGTCGTCAAACTGGCATCAAATTCGTTCAAAGATTGGTGTCAAATCCGGTGCCATCTGTGTCATCTTTAAGCTCGTGTTTTGCTAGCAAAGCCTGTGTACATAACCAGACAGCAAATTGGCAGCAAAAACCGAACAAGCTTTGTGTAGCGTTGTCTGCCAACAAATTGTCGACAAATACCGAGCAAGCTTTGTCTAGCGTTGTCTACCAACAAATTGTCGACAAACATCGAGCAAGCTTTGCGTAGCGCTGTCTGACGACAAATAATCGGCAAAAACCGAGCAAGCTTTGCGTAGCGCTGTCCGACGACAAATAATCGGGAAAAACCGAGCAAGCTTTGCGTAGCGCTGTCCGAAGACAAATTGTCCTAAAAAACCGTGCAAGAAGTGCAAGGAATGCAACACTGTCAAAAAAATTAAAAAATTATATTTATTTCAAAATTTTATTACTATTTTTTAACTAAATTTGTTTCTTAAGATGCAGTCTATGATTATAAATATTTTCTTATATTTGAAAAACACAAATACCTTAGTGGGATTCGAACTCGGGACCTCTGGATCGTGAGCCAACTGCCTTACGTGGTAGACTACTTCTTAATTTAATGTAAGTGTTATATATAGTTTACATACGTCATAACCAGCGCAAATCCATAATTTTTCAAAAATCATCTTAAGAAACAAATTCAATTTAAAAAGAGTAATAAAATTTTGAATTAGATATACAAATATAATTTTTAAAACAACAGATCAGGGGAAGAGCTAAAGAACTACGGGCGCTGGCAAAAACTGAAAGGTGGCGGTGGGGCTGCAAAAATTTTGGATTGAATAATATACAGTATATATATAGTTATTAAACCGGATTTTAAGCCGCCGTGTAATAGCCATAGCTGGTCTATATGTCCGCGCGTGCTCATTTATTTAATCTGTTTAATGTTTATTTAATTTAATGCGTTTAACGAGGAACAGTGTATAATGAGCATAAAAGTATTTGAAAATACTTTATATTTAGTAATCTTTTTATTGTTCTAGCAATATATATATAAGAATTAATAAAAAAATATATAATTAATATCAATATATCGTTAAATTGTGATAGGTCTTGCTCGGTTTTTGCCGCCAATTTGTCATCAGACAACACTATACAAAGTTTGCTCGATTTTTGCCACCAATTTGTCGTTAGGCAGCATTGTGCAGACCTTGCTCGATTTTTGCACCAATTTATCATTAGACAGCGCTGCGCAAACCTTGCGCGTATTTTGTCGCTAATGTGTCATCAGATAGCGCTGCACAGATCTTGCTCGGTTTTTGTCGCCAATTTATCGTCAGAGTGCTCGACGCAAATCTTACTCGATTTTTGCCGCCAATTTGCTGTTTGGTTATATGAGTATATTTGCCCGCCGTATATTGCCGCCAAAGTGTCTTCAGGCAGCGCTACACAGATTTTTCTCGATTTTTGCCGCCAATTTATTGTTAGAGTGCTCAACGCAAATTTTGCTCGGTTTTTGCTGCCAATTTGCTGTCTGGTTACATGGCCACATTTGCCCGTATTTTGTTGGCAATTTGCTATCTAATTATGTCAGCAGATTTTGTTACATATTTGCTAGTATTTTGTCGACATTATTTAATAGATTATAAACAAGCCTTATATAGTGCGCTCTCAGTGTGCACTAATGCAAGCGCCCGAATTCGCTAATAGATAAATGGATGACATTGTCATTTTTTATTAATTTTGTAATGTTTTATTTTTAATTCTAACCCACTCCGCGGCATGTAATATTTCAGAAACATTTCTGCAAAATTTTATTTGAAAT